>NC_089249.1:284886926-285161926 GCF_963930625.1 Muntiacus reevesi
ATGAGAAACTGCTCTGAAGAGGCAGCGAGGAAGCCAGTATATATATATATATATATATATATATATATATATATTGCTTTTTGGCTAGGGAATATGTGCAGCTAAGTAAAATCTTGATAAAAGATGACTGTCAGTCACAAAGAACAGATATCCAAAGTGAAAGGTCTTAGTGCTCCTGTGCGTATGGGAAGATGCAAAAAGCTGGGTTCTTTAAATTCTTCCTAAAATACATCCACCTATCTAAGGCACCTGTTTGTCCAAAGCACAGAGCATCCTGTAATCGTCTTTCATTTCTCGGCTAAAGCAGGGAGCGCTTCCTACTGTCATGGCCTTAACCACCTCTGTCTGAAGCACAGAATGCACTGCCATCTGGTGACTACCACCGGTTGACCTTTGAAGACCTGGATAGTGACTGAAACGTTCTTTGCTCTTCTCTTGTTTGCACTTCCTATTGGCCCCACAGACACCTAGCTCTGTGGGCCTGTGTCTGGCTGGAAATGACTCACAGTTGGGGCTCTCAACAGCATACAGCCAAGGACAGTCGCCCCCTGCCCAAGTTCAGGGGTAGTATCACCTGGAAGATATTTCTTTCTTTCTTTTTTTTTTTTTTTTTAATATTATTTTATTAGTTGGAGGCCAATCACTTCACAACATTTCAGTGGGTTTTGTCATACATTGACATGAATCAGCCATAGAGTTACACGTATTCCCCATCCCGATCCCCGCTCCCACCTCCCTCCCCACCCGACTCCTCAGGGTCCTCCCAGTGCACCAGGCCCGAGCACTTGACTCATGCATCTCACCTGGGCTGGTGGTCTGTTTCACCATAGATAATATATATGCTGTTCTTTCAAAACATCCCACCCTCACGTTCTCCCCCAGAGTTCAAAAGTCTGTTCTGTACTTCTGTGTCTCTTTTTCTGTTTTGCATATAGGGTTATCGCTGCCATCTATCTAAATTCCATATATATGTGTTAGTATACTGTAATGTTCTTTATCTTTCTGGCTTACTTCACTCTGTATAATGGGCTCCAGTTTCATCCATCTCATTAGAACTGATTCAAATGGAAGATATTTCAAATTTCAAAAACTACCTAGTGGAAGGTTCCTTTTAGGAACCTGGAAATGTAGCAGGGAATTTTAATGGCTCTGGTGGCTAGAATGTAAGCACTTTAAAGGGAAGCAGAAAAGAAGAACCATTGTAACAGAACATCTTTGAATTAAGAATCACATAGACAGGGCTTCCCAGGTGGCCCAGTGGTAAAGAACCTGCCTGCCAATGCAGGAGATGTGGGTTTGATCCCTGGGTCAGGAAGTTCCCTGGAGAAGAAAATGACAATCCACTGCAGGATTCTTGCCGGGGAAATCCTATGGACAGAGGAGCATGGGGCTACAGTCCAAGCAGTCACAAAAGGGTCAGACACGACTTATCGACTAAACAACAATAGTAGAAACAAGATCAGATAAAAAAACAGAGAAGTGGTAACTAGGTGAAAGTCTCCTATAAACAAATATAATCGAAGCTTTGTCCATCAACACAACCTCCAGTTGAAGATTTAAGGCAAGGGTCAATTTCCATTTCAATAGAATCATTAGCTCTTATTGAGTCTGACTATATTTTATGTTTTTCAAGGATACAAAAAGGAAAACAAGTTAAAAAGAAACCTGTAGAAGGGAAACTGGTGTAAAGTAAAAGGAACTACATACTGAAGGGCATTAGCAGATGTATTAGCAGAGTTAGAAAAACATGTTTCATTCATCTGCTGATGGGCATCTAGGCTGCTTCCATGTCCTGGCTATTATAAACAGTGCTGCGATGAACATTGGGGTGCACGTGTCTCTTTCAGATCTGGTTTCCTCGGTGTGTATGCCCAGAAGTGGTATTGCTGGGTCATATGGCAGTTCTATTTCCAGTTTTTTAAGAAATCTCCACACTGTTTTCCATAGTGGCTATACTAGTTTGCATTCCCACCAACAGTGTAAGAGGGTTCCCTTTTCTCGACACCCTCTCCAGCATTTATTGCTTGTAGACTTTTGGATAGCAGCCATCCTGACTGGCGTATAATGGTACCTCATTGTGGTTTTGATTTGCATTTCTCTAATAATGAGTGATGTTGAGCATCTTTTCATGTGTTTGTTAGCCATCTGTATGTCTTCTTTGGAGAAATGTCTGTTTAGTTCTTTGGCCCATTTTTTGATTGGGTCATTTATTTTTCTGGAATTGAGCTGCAGGAGTTGCTTGTATATTTTTAAGATTAATCCTTTGTCTGTTTCTTCACTTGCTATTATTTTCTCCCAATCTGAGGGCTGTCTTTTCACCTTACTTATAGTCTCCTTTGTAGTGCAGAAGCTTTTAAGTTTCATTAGGTCCCATTTGTTTATTTTTGCTTTTATTTCCAATATTCTGGGAGATGGGTCATAGAGGACCCCGCTGAGATTTATGTCGAAGTAATTGGCCTCCAACTAATAAAATAAAATAAGAAAAGAAAAAGAAAAACATGTTTCAAACCTGGCTCACATCCTAGAAAGAATAAAGAATCCAGCCACTATAAATTGGGAGATGAACATATAAAGGTGAAAATATTGAAATAAAAAGGAAACAAAATGAAAATTAGATAAAAATTTAAAACAAAAAATGAAAACAATGAAATGGAAAAGAACAGAATAAGATGAAAAAGAAGATGAGCATGATAAAGAAGGATTTCAGAAAAACTAAAACCATAATAAAATAATATATCTACTACTGTGGGCAGGAATCCCTTAGAAGAAATGGAGTAGCCATCATAGTCAACAAAAGAGTCCAAAATGCAGTACTTGGATGCAGTCTCAAAAATGACAGAATGATCTCTGTTCGTTTCCAAGGCAACAATTCAATGTCATGGTAATCCAAGTCTATGTCCCGACCAGTAACACCAAAGAAGCTGAAGTTGAAGGTTCTATGAAGACCTACAAGACCTTTTAGAACTAACACCCCCCCCCCAAAAAAAAAGTCCTTTTCATTATAGGGGACTGGAATGCAAAAGTAGGAAGTCAAGGAATACCTGGAGTAACAGGCAAATTTGGCCTTGGAGTACAGAATGAAGCAGGGCAAAGGCTAACAGAGTTTTGCCAAAAGAATGCACTGGTCAAAGCAAATACCCTCTTCCAACAACACAAGAGAAGACTCTACACATGAACATCACCAGATGGTGATAATCACTGAAATCAGATTGATTATATTCTTTGCAGGCAAAGATGGAGAAGCTCTATGCAGTCAGCAAAAACAAGACTGGGAGCTGACTGAGGCTCAGATCATGAACTCCTTAAGACAAAATTAAGACTTAAACTGAAGAAAGTGGGGGAAACCACTAGACCATTCAGAAATGACCTAAATCAAATCCCTTATGATTATACAGTGGAAGTGAGAAATACATGTAAGGGACTAGATCTGGTAGAGAGAATGCCTGATGAACTATGGGCAGAGGTTCATAACATTGCACAGCAGACAGGGATCAAGACCATCCCCAAGAAAAAGAAATGCAAAACAGCAAAATGACTGTCTGAGGAGGCCTTACAAATGACTGTGAAAAGAAGAGAAGTGAAAAGCAAAGGAGAAAAGGAAAGATACATCCATTTGAATGCAGAGTTTCAAAGAATAGCAAGGAGATAGAAGAAAGCCTTCTTCAGCTATCAACACAAAGAAATAGAGGAAAACAATAGAATGGGAAAGACTAGAGATCTCTTCAAGAAATTTAGAGACAGCAAGGGAATATTTCATGCAAAGAAGGGCTCAATAAAGGACAGAAATGGTATGGACCCAACAGAAGCAGAAGATATTAAGAAGAGGTGGCAAGAATACACACAAAAAACTATACAAAAAGATCTTCATGACCCAGATAATCACGATGGTGTGATCACTCACCTAGGACCAGACATCCTGGAATGTGAAGTCAAGTGGGCCTGAGGAAGCATTACCACAAACAAAGCTAGTGAAGGTGATGGAATTCCAGTTAAGTTATTTCAAATCCTCAAAGATGATGCTGTGAAAGTGCTGCAAGTGCACTCAATATGCCAGCAAATTTGGAAAACTCAGCAGTGACCACAGGACTGGAAAATGTCAGTTTTCATTCCAGTCCTAAAGAAAGGCAATCCCAAAGAATTCTCATACTACAGCACACTTGCACTCATCTCCCACACTAGTAAAGTAGTGCTCAAAATTCTCCAAGTCAGGCTTCAATAATATGTGAACTGTGAACTTCCAGATGTTCAAGTTGGTTTTAGAAAAGGCAGAGGAACCAGAGGTCAAATTACCAACATCCCCTGGATTATCAAAAAAGGAAGAGAGGTCCAGAAAAACATCTATTTCTGCTTTACTCACTATGCCAAAGCCTTTGACTATGTGGATCACAATAAACTGTGGAAAATTCTGAAAGAGATGGGAATACCAGACCACCTGACCTACCTCTTGAGAAACTCAATTAGAACTGGACATGGAACAATAGACTGGTTCCAAATAGGAAAAAGACTATGTCAAGGCTATATATTGTCACCCTGCTTGTTTTCCTTATATGCAGAGTACATCATGAGAAATGCTGGGTTGGAGGAAGCACAAGCTGGAATCAAGATTTCTGGGAGAAATATCAATAACCTCAGATATGCAGATGACACCACCCTCATGGCAGAAAGTGAAAAAGAACTAAAGAGCCTCTTGATGAAAGTGAAAGAGGAGAGTGAAAAAATTGGCTTAAAGCTCAACATTAAGAAAACTAAGATCATGGCTCTGGTCCCATCACTTCATGGCAAATAGATGGGGAAACAGTGGAAAAAGTGGCTGACTTTATTTTGGGGGGCTCTAAAATGACTGCAGATGGTGATTGCAGCCATGAACTTAAAAGATGCTTGCTCTTTGGAAGGAAAGTTATGACTAACCTAGACAGCATATTTAAAAGCAGAGACATTACTTTGTCAACAAAGGTCCATCTAGTCAAGGCTATGGTTTTTCCAGTGGTCATGTATGGATGTGAGAGTTGGACTATAAAGAGGACTGAGCGCAGAAGAATTGATGCTTTTGAACTGTGGTGCTGTAGAAGACTCTGGAGAGTTCCTTGGACTGCAAGGAGATCCAACCAGTCCATCCTAATGGAAATCGCTTCTGAGTGTTCATTGGAAGGACTGATGTTGAAGCTCAAACTCCAGTATTTTGGCCACCTGATGCAAAGAACTAACTTATTTGAAAAGACCCTAATGTTGGGAAAGATTGAAGGCAGGAGGAAAAGGGGACAACAGAGGATGAGATGGTTAGATGGAATCACTAACTCAATGGAAATGAGTTTAGGTAAACCCCAGGAGTTGGTGTTGAACAGGGAGGCCTGGCGTGCTGCAGTTCATGGGGTCGCAAAGAGTTGGACACGACTGAGTGACTGAACTGAACTGAACTGAAATTGGAGGAAGTCAGGAGTAAAATCAAAATCTTGGACAAGTGAAACATTGAATATGAGAAACTTGTCAAGAATACAGAAAAGAAAGAAATTAAAACAGTAGAACATAAGATTAAGCTCCTCTACTCAGTAAGTCCTGCAGCAAAATTGAATTAGAAATTATCTAGATGTAAAAACAACAAAAATACTAAAACTGAACTCAGAGAAAAACTCAGAGCATTAAGATTAGATTTAGGGACTTCCCTGGCAGTCCAGGGTTAGACCCCATAGTCCCAGTACAGGTGGCATGACTTTGATCCCAGGTCAGGAAACCAAGGTCCCATATGCTGCACCGCACAGCCCACCAAAAGGGCTATTTTAAAACCGAGTAAACAGAAAATGAACAGAGAAGTTAACTTTGAGAATAATGGAAGGTAGGGAAAGAAAACCAAAATGTGGCCACACACACACACAAAAAGCAGAAAAATGAAAAAGAGTTAAATTTCAAAATTAATAGTAAATTAGAAAATTAGTAGGGTAAATATATAAGCTGAAGAACTGGGGGGAAATATACAACATGAAGTGGCAAGAGTAATAAAAAAAAACAGGAAAAAAGGCACAAATGCACAACTGGAATAAGAAATAATGATGAAAACTACAATCTACTTATGGTAATGTGCCCAAGAAACTTTGTTGACTGTTCTGCAATCATTAGAACAAACTATATAATCAGAAAGATATCATGAGCAATCCAATTTTCAACTGAGCAAACAAAAATCAGAACATTAAGAAACGTGTTCAAGCCACAAAACAATAAAATGATAATGCCAGTATTGAAATCTACAGATCTTCAGCCACAATCTCTGCCATTATGGAGCCAAACACCAACTCAGAGAAAATTATTTGAATTATGATGGAATGCTGTATGCCACTGAACAGAAACCAACTTCAGAAAGAAAAGGAAACATTGCTCAGAAAATGTTAATTATCAAAATGTATGAAAAATTCAGTAAAGAGATCATCTGAATTTTAAAAATCAACTTAAAAATCTATACTCCAAAAGCTCTGAATCCAGGTATGTTTAGAAAAAACGTTCTGGAATAACTTCAACCAGCATATCATTCCTATCCTAGTCATTTTCCAGAGCAGTCAAAGAAATGAAAAATTACTCACCTTCTATAAAATCAACCTAATCAGTTGATGTCATAGACCAAACATGAGCATCACAAAAAGGAAAACAAAAGCAAAACTTAATTATGAATACCTACACAAAATTTATAAATATGTAAAATATTAGATATTGAATCTACTAATGCAAAACTTTCCCAGCTGAAAATGTCCAGAAAATTGTTTATAGCTATGCTGCAAGTCGGTTACAGGTGTGCTGGGGAGCAATGGCTTGTGTTAGCTCAGGAGACTGCAAGACAAGGCTTAGGCAGCTCGAACCCAACACCTTGTGCCTTGGACATTGACACACATGTTAGGGGGTGAAAAAAGTCTGAGCTGGGTGAATGAGTGGTGAGGTTAAGTATAGGGGGCTTTCCTGGTGGGAATTAAAAAAAAAGAGAGAGAGGGAAAAAAAAAACCTTAAAACTAACAATAACCTAGAAAACAGAGTAGGAGAGACCAACAGAGCTATTACCGCAGACAGAAAGAAAATAAGGGATGAGTGTTGCCAGCACTTGCCGCTCTGATTCCACGTTGCTGCTGTTGTCTAGCTGTTCAGTCATGTCCAATGCTGCGACCCCGTGGACTGTAACACACCAGGCTCCTCTGTCCATGGGGTTTCCCAGGCAAGCATAACTGAGTGGGTTGTCATTTCCTTATCCAGGGTATCTTCCTGGCCCAGGGGTCAAAACCATGTTTCCTGCATTGGCAGGCAGATTCCGTATCACCGAGCCACAAGGAAAGTGGGCAAAAGGACACGGAAGCAGCAGAGGATGAGATGGTTAGACAGCATTGCTAACTCAAGTTAGCCTTGTCTAACTCAATGCAACTATGAGCTGTGCCATGCAGGGGCACCCAAGACAGACGGGTCATGGTGGACAGGCCTGACAAAATGTGGTCCACTGGAGAAGGGAATGGCAAACCACTTCAGGATTCTTGCCTTGAGAACCCCATGAACAGTATGAAAAGGCAAAAAGATAGGACATTGAAAGATGAACTCCCCAGGTCGGTAGGTGCCCAATATGCTACTGGAGATCAGTGGAGAAATAACTCTAGAAAGAATGAAGAGGAGAAGCCAAAGGAAAAACAACACCCAGTTGTGGATATGATTCGTGATGGAAGTAAAGTCCAATGTTGTAAAGTCCAATGTTGCATAGGAACCTGGAATGTTAGGTACATGAATCAAGGCAAATTGGAAGTGGTCAACAGGAGATGGCAAGAGTGAACGTTAACATTTTAGGAATCAGTGAACTAAAATGGACCGAAATGGGCAAATTTAATTCAGATGACCATTACATCTACTACTGTGGGCAAGAATCCCCTAGAAGAAATGAAGTAGCCCTCAAAGTCAACAAAGGAGTCCAAAATGCAGTTTTTGGGTACAATCTCGAGAAAGACAAAATGATCTCCATTCATTTCCAAGGCAAACCAGTCAATATTAGAGTAATCAAAGTCTATGCCCCAACCACTAAGGCCAAAGAAACTGAAGTTGAATAGTTCTATGAAGACCTATAAGACATTTCAGACTAACATAAAAAAAAAAAAAAAAGTCCTTTTCATCCTAGGGGACTGGAATGCAAAAGTAGGAAAACAGGAGATACCTAGAACAAGTCAAGTTTGGCCTTGGAGTACAAAATGAAGCAGAGCAAAGGCTAATAGAGTTTTGCCAAGAGAACGCACTGGTCATAGCAAACACCCTCTTCCAACAACACAAGAGAAGACTCTACACATGGATCTCAAGATGGTCATTACCAAACCAGATGGATTTTATTATTTGAAGCCAAAGATCAAGAAACTCTATACAGTCAGCAAAAACAAGACCAGGAGCTGACTATGGCCCAGATCATGAACTCCTTATTGCAAAATTCAGACTTAAATTGAAGGAAGTAGGGAAAACCACTGGACCACTCCAGTACAACCTAAATCAAATCCCTTATGATTATACAGTGGAAGTGAGAAATAGATTCAAGGGATTAGATCTGATAGACAGAGTGCCTGAAGAACTATTGACAGAAGTTAATAACATTGTACAGAAGGCAGGGGATCCAAACCAATTCCAAGAAAAAGAAATGCAAAAAGGCAAATGGTTGTCTGAGGAGGACTTACAAACAGCTGAGAAAAGAAGAAAAGCAAAAAGCAAAGGAGAAACAGAAAGATATACCCATTTGAATGCAGAGTTCCAAACAAAAGCATTGAGAGATAAGAAAGCCTTCCTCAGTGATCAGTGCAAAGAAATAGAGGAAAACAATAGAATGGGAAAGACTAGAGATCTCTTCAAGAAAATTAGAGATACCAAGGGAACATTTAGTACAAAGATGGGAACAATAAAAGACAGAAATGGTATGGATCTAACAGAAGCAGAATACATTAAGAAGAGGAAGGAATAATACACAGAAGAATTATACAAAAAAGATTGTAATGACCTGGATAAACACAACGGTGTGATCGCCCACCTAGAGCCATACATCCTGGAGTGCGAGGTAGTGGGTCTCAGGAAGCATCACTATGAACAAAGCTAGTGGAGGTGATGGAATTCCGGCTGAGTTATTTCACATCCTAAAAGATGACACTGCGAAAGTGCTGCGCTCAATATGTCAGCAAATTTGGAAAACTCAGCATTGGCCACAGGAATGGAAAAGGTCAGTTTTCATTCCAGTCCCAAAGAAAGGCAAGTCAAAAAATGCTCAAACTATGGCACAAATGCACTCATCTCATATGCTAGCAGAGTAATGCTGAAAATTCTCCAATGCCAACATCCACTGGAAGATTAAAAAAGCAAGAGAATTCCAGAAAAGCATTTACTTCTGATTCATTGACTACACTAAAGCTTCTGACTGTGTGGACCACAACAAACTGTGGAAAATTCTGAAAGAGATGGGAACACCAGACCACCTGACCTGCTTCCTGAGAAATCTGTATGCAGGTCAAGAACCAACAATTAGAACCAGACATGGAACAATGGACTGGTTCCAAACAGGGAAAACAGTACGTCAAGGCTGTATATTGTAATCCTGCTTATTTAATTTCTATGCAGAGTACATCATGTGAAATGCTGGACTGGAAGACCCACAAGCTGGAATAAAGCTTGCTGGGAGAAATATCAATAACCTCAGATATGCAGATGACACCACCCTTATGGCAGAAAGTGAAGAGGAACTGAAGAGCCTCTTGATGATAGTGAAGGAAGAGAATGAAAAAGCTGACTTAAAACTCAACAATCAAAAAACAAATATCATGGCATCCAGTCCCATCACTTCATGGCAGATAGGAAACAATGGAAACAGTGACAGACTTTATTTTCTTGGGCTCCAAGATCACTGCAGATGTTGATTGCACTCACGAAATTAAAAGACACTTACTCCTTGGAAGAAAACTATGACTGACATAGGCAGCATATTATAAAGCAGAGACATTACTTTGCTGACAAGTTCCATCTAGTCAAAGCTATGGGTTTTTTCCAGTAGTTATGTATGGATGTGAGAGTTGGACTATAAAGAAAGCTGAGTGCTGAAGAATTGATACTTTTGAACTATGGTGTTGGAGAAGACTCTTGAGAGTCCCTTGGACTGCAAGGAAATCAAAGCAATCAATCCTAAAGGAGATCAGTCCTGAATAATTATTGGAAGGACTGACACTGAAGCTGAAACTCCAATACTTTGGTCACTTGATGCGAAGAACTGACTCATTGGAAAAAACCCTGATGCTGGGAAAGATTGAAAGCGGCAGAAGGGGACAACAGAGGATGAGGTGGTTGGATGGCATCACCGACTCGATGGACACGAGTTTGAGTAAACTCCGGGAGTTGGTGATGGACAGGGAGGCCTGGTGTGCTGCAGTCCATGGAGTCACAACAAGTTGGACACGACTGAGCGACTGAACTGAACTGAACTGAACTGAACTCAATAGATATGAATTCAAGCAAACACTGGAGATAGTGGGAAACAGAGGAGCCTGGCAGGCTACAGTCCATGGTGTCACAAAGAATAGACACAGCTGAGCAACTGAACAACAACAACAAATTGTTCTGCTACAACCTGCTGAGCACTGCCAAGGAGATGCCGTCACCTGGATATCAACCTCAGCAGTCAGATGCCTGCTCAGTAACAGGTGACAGGTTCACAAAGGCAAGACAGAGATATCCCGGATGTGCCTCCCAGTTATGGACCCAGTATATTAGTGGCTCAAGTTTATTTCAGAGGGTTTCAACCAGTGATAAGGGATTATTCTTAGAATGCATATATGTTCTTCAAATTAAAGCCTCACCATTATTTTGATGTACTTAATGTAAAAAAGTTCAAATTGGTTCAAAATCTACTCACAGTTGTCACACAGAATGTCAACATTACATGTCAGTGAAATAAAAGATAAATCTTTAGCTTGAAATATAATTTCATTTCTGAAATATAAACATTTTAGTGGATATAAAATGTGTTTTAGAATTTAATTATCTATCTCTATGAATAAAGTTTCTGGTTGAGGATAATCTATAAGAATTTAAAGAGAATCTCATCAAGCTATCATGAGGGAATTTAGTACAATATAACTGTTTCAAGTTTAAATTCCCAATATATATTTTGCCAGATATATAAGGAGCTCATTGAAATTTTATATATGAATTGCTACTACTCTCTGCCTTCAATCAGCAAAGGTTAATAAGGACAACCAGATGCAATTTGGAATCCTAACAACCACCATGACACAACTCTGTGTACTACCTAGAATTCTTAAGAATTCAGTTTAAAATAATAATTGGAAGAGTACACAGAGATGTATATTCAGAGCTATTCAACTACTTCGTAATAACTAAAATCTAAAACAAAGCAAAAAAGAAATCCTCCAATTCCAGCAACAGGAAACTGGTTACATATGATATAGCCATGATGTTAAAACACTATATACTTATTAAGAGTGTTTACTAGAAGTGTTCCAGTTATCTATTGATACATAATAAAAAATTCCTAAAATTTAATTGGTGTAAGACAACAATAAGACTTATTTCCCTCACAATCTGTGATTGTGTAGGTCTTGACAAGGACTGCTTGTATCTGCTCTACTCAGGGTCAGCTGGGGTTGCTTGGAAGCTGGGGACTGAAATTATCACATATCTGGTGATTCATGCTGGGGCAACTCCCCACCCCTTCTCTCCCTCTCTGTCCCCCTCCACTCTTACTCAACACAGTACGTCCAGCATGGCTGCTTCTGGATAGCCAGGACTCCCAGGAGAGGAACGTTCTGAGGGTAAAGAGCCGAGCAGAAGCCATGCTGCTTTTGCAGCCCAACCTCAGAACAATCCCAGTAGCACCCTGCCACATTATACTCCTCATAAACAAGCCACTAAGGCAGACGTATTCAAGGAGGAGAAGAATTTTACTCCATCTGTGGAGAGGATGGGATGGGAATGTCAACAAATTTACAACATCTGCATTATGTATACTTACTGACATTTTAAAAGTCTTTCTGTAAATACAAATGTTATAAGACATACACACGTTAGTTGCCCGCTTTTTATATTTCAATGTGTGAATATCTAGTAAACCAAATATAATCTTATGGCTATGCATCAAAGCATTATAGTCTTTTTAAGTGGATAGAAGGCTCAAATCGCCAATCCATTTATTCTGGTTGGTCTGTGGCTTTTCTATAATTCAACAAATATATACTGTACAATTTAGAAGAAACACACAAATAATCTTCTTTTGTGAACCAATGGGGAGATATTATTTCTCAGAAAAGGATTTTTTATATTTGAAAAAGGAAGTAAAAGTTGTCACTAAACACTTGTCTTCCCTGGTGCCTTAGACAGTAAAGAAACTGCCTGCAATGCAGGAGACCTGGGTTCACTTAGCAGGTTTCTGAGAGTTGAATTCAGAGTTCTCCTTCATTCTTATTGTAGAGCTTCCTTTATCCTTTAATGCCTTAAAAATATGCCAGCTCTTATTCAATTAGTGATTTGTACTCAATTAATGACTTGGACAGCAAACATTTATTCAATCCTTGCAGGAAATAGAACAGTGTCCTAAAGATTTAAAGTAGATAGAAAGCTTTAAATGGTGACAAATGCTTAATATACTTCAAGTGTAACAGAGAAAGATTACAAAGATAAAAGAGACAAGAGCTAAAAATATATAAAAATTAAAAAGAAGAGACATATCTGGCATTTTAATATAATTAACTAGATTCTCTGCTCTAATTTCTTCCAAATATACCTTCCTAAATTCAAATCATCAACATTTCTCATGGAGAGAAAAGAGGAAGTATTGCATCAATATATAAATGCTTAGGCAAACTTTCCAGCAAATATTACACACTGTGAATTTCCCAGTGTCAAAGAAGTATGCCACTGATCTTAGAGTGTGTTCCAAATGATGACCTTATTTGGAACCAACATGCCAGCCTCAGGACAATCCCAGGCAGGAATGAGTGATTGGGAAAGTTTGTTTCAGGTGCTCCCTACTACCCCCACCCTAACTTCTTTGACTGCACTCTTTCAATCCTTCCTTCCATGACTCCATAGCCCAGGGACCACATGCTATGTACTCAGAGACCAGGATCTTCCTCAGCACTGCATTTTCTTAATGTGTCTTCCCAGGAAGATTCCCTGATGTGGGATATTTCCAACTCAGTTCATCCTTCCCATCACCTCCAACAAATGATAATTGTCATATGAGTCAGCTTCTGCTGGGTCTTTTCTTTACACAGTGAAGTCTGGAGGAGAGGTAAAAATGAGCTCACATTTGTGATGAGTGAAGGGAATTTTAAAATTCCTAACTTAGGTATTCACATTCAACCCATGTCCATGTACTATTACCTTTTTCCATATTTAGGAATGAAGACTCAGAGTTGAATGAGTCTAGTAGGCAAATGTAATTATAATGCAAGTCAAGTACTACTAAGGGATAATTACTTATCAAGTTTTATGAAAAAACAGGGAATGGGGTTATGATTTTTAGCAGCTATTTTAAAGGTTTCATGCAAAAAATACTTGAGCTGAAACTAGAAGGATGATTTCATTTACTATATACCTATTATATTTTGGCACTTTCTGAATCCTGAGGGAAGGGAATTCCCTGGCGGTGTGGTGGTTAAGACTCCATGCTTCTACTGCAGGGGGCTCCAGTTCGTTCCCTGGCAGGGGAACTAAGATCCTACAGGTCAGGGCAGCCAACAAACAAGTAAATAAATTTTGAGGGAAGAATAAAATGGACAAGGATATTTAAGGAAGAGAAAGTAGTATAGAAGCATGAAATAAATGTGGCATAATTAGTTCCTCACTAGTATTCCTGCAGGGCCGGAGGGTATGGATGAAAATCCTGAGAGCTGTATAGTAAAGCAGCCTAGAGCAAGGGTACCCTGTGGGACACTATGGGGGTTTGTTAGCAGAGGAGAGATACTAAAAGATGTACTTTTAATTAGTAAGTGAGGAAACCTAGACATTGGATCCATTATGGAGGATGAACTGAATATAGAAGTGCCCAAAAAAGAGATTATAAGAACCTGATGCAATAATCTAAGTAACAGTATGAAGGCAATGCAGTAGACATTAAAAAAATAGATTCAAAATGTCTAGAACTTGAATTTGAGAAGACTGGTGACTAATTTTAGATCTAGAACATCTTTAATCTCTCTGTCTTGAACAACTGAGTATAATTACTACTTTTCATGTAAGGAACCCATAAAAAAGAAAAAAATTTAGAAGGAATAAGACTAAGAGTTTGGTTTGAACCATGCAGAATTTAAGGTGCTTCACGAACATTCATATTGAGATACCTAGCATGCAGTTGGAAATGTAAGTCTCAGGAGAAAAAAGGAGATACTCGTTTGAGAGCTGATAATCAGGCAATAGCTAGAACCAAGGAACTGGATGACATCACCAAAGGGAACAAACTGAGGAGATGCGCAAGGAAGAATTATGGAGAATACCAATATACGAGAGCGCGAAGAGAAAGGTGAAGGAATGGAACACTGAGGACAGCCAGAAAGACAGGAGGTGATCCAGGAGGGTGTGTGACGTGGGGCACCAGAGAGAGGCAGTGCCAAGAGGAGGAGGCAAGGCAGGCCAGACAGCCTGGAGACAGAGCAAGCCTGGCAAGGGACAAAGCCTCTGGGTTTGCAAACCTGGAATAAAATAATCTCAGTGACAGCTGTATTTTAAGAGACATTACCAGAAGCCAGAGAACGATGGCTGAGAAGTAAATAAAAGCTGAAGAAGTTTAAAAGGGAAACATCGATTACCAGTTCAAGACACTTCATGAAGTTAGGATCTCAGGAAAGCTTTTACAGTATTAACTTGGGTTTTCTGCTCTAGGGCAAAAGGCAATGGAAAGGGACAGATTGAAATCGAGAAGAGATATAACTGACATTAAGATCTCAAAGGAAATAGAAGATAGGCTCAAGAGTCTAGGGGGGAAATGGGGTAGGTGACAGAAGCAAGGAATAGGAATAGTTTAGGAAGCAAAAAAGCAAGAAGAGTAGGCTATTCAACTCCTGTAGTTATTCAACTCATTTTCCAAATTATTTTCTCAGTTAAGGAAAAAGTTGCTAATGATGAGATGTGCAAAAGAATGGGACTTCGGAGATATTTTGGAATATCCACTAAGGGGAATAAAAAGGGAAGCGACTAGGAGCAGGTCCAGGATGTCCCAAAAGCAGTGGAGTTGAAATTCATAAACATGACATGTCACCCATGTCAATCTGCAGTGCAGATTGTAGGGTTTTTCTTTTCCTTACAGAATCCTAAAACTTTGGAACAACAACAAAAATGTAAATCGCTAAGGGGAGACAGCCCTGGGTGTGGCCAAGCAGCAGAGAGGGAAGAAATTATGAGCTCTGAAAAGTCTTACCAAAGTTACTCATCACGGCAGACAGGAGTTTAGCCTGAGGAGAAAATGATGTAACATCATAAATAATGGATTGAGAGGCCTGGAGAGTCTAAGAACTCAAGAGTTCAATCAATTTCATTTAAAACTCATTCATATTCACCTACTACATCCCAAGGTCTGAACTGAACACTGGGAAAGAACAGGGTCCCTCTAGAGATTTACAGTCCAGCAGAAATAAATAAAAAGTTCAATGCCAAGAGGGAAATATTTTTGGACATAAACTGGGGACCAAAGTAGAGAGTTATTATTTGCCTGGTGAAGAATGAGCAGGAAGGTTAGTTTAATGGGTACAAAAAAAATAGAAAAATTACAAGAACAGTTGTTTGTGATGTAAAGTTTATGTCTCCACAAGGACTTTAAGGAACAAACCTTTTGATGGGATATCTAGCAGCTTATTTGGAGAATTACTTGAAATTGGGAGCTTTGATATTGTTCCACAAAGATTTAGCTTAAAGAGCCATGTATTACCCATCCCAGGGCAGCCAATATCTCACCAAATTGTGACAGTAGAAGAATGACAGCTAACAGTTGTTAGTACTTACTCTATTAACCGCCTGCAATGCGGGGGACCCAGGTTCCATCCCTGGGTGGGGAAAAGCCCCTGAAGAAGGGAATGGCAACCCACTCCAGTATTCTGGCCTGGAGAATTCCATGGACTGTATAGGCCATGGGGTCACAGTTGACAGGACTGAGTGACTTTGACTTTCATTTTATTTCACTTTCAGGCAAGATTCAGATATATATGGTGCATTTATGTATGTGTACACACACACATACATGTTTATTTAAGGCTCACAATATCCTTATAATACTATTATTATTACTGTTACATTATGAATCAGGAAACTAATGAACAGAGAGGTTAAATAATTTGCTCAAGCTCACTCAGCTGGTAAGTGACAAAGCCAGTACTCCATCCTAGAGAGCTTGGCCCTCATACTGCCTCACAACTCATTACATCAAAAACTGTGATCAGAAAAGTTATTTCCAGTTTCAAAGAAGAATTCCCAGGTACTTCAGTCTTGATGGGACTGAACTCAGTTGTTCACTGGTCACCCAATTGTTGTATCTATGAAAGTAGGCAGAAAAATCCTTTATCACAATCCTCATGAAAGGGTTTACCTGAGGAATAAGAGTTAATTGCATTTCTGCTTTCCAGAAAGGATGAATCCTGTTCACCTCACTGAACTTTGTTTTGGTGAGTGACTGGCAAGTTTAGACCAGATTGCAGGAGACAACTGAATTCTAGGAGAAGTTAAGAGCTACCACCCATAATTTTCCCTTTACCCTTTTCCCTAATCAGCCCTCAGCCTTCCCACCAAGTTAATGTGAGAAGAAATATTTAACATTAGCAGTTTGTTCAGTTCAGTTCAGTTGCTCAGTCATGTCTGACTCTTTGCGACCCCATGAACTGCAGCACACCAGGCCTCCCTGTCCATCAACAACTCTCAGAGTTTACTCAAACTCATGTCCATTGAGTCAGTGATGCCATCCAACCATCTCATCCTCTGTCATCCCCTTCTCCTCCCGCCTTCAATCTTTCCCAGCATCAGGGTCTTTTCAAGTGAGTCAGTTCTTCCCATCACTGGAATTTCAGCTTCAACATCAGTCCTTCCAATGAACATCCAGGACTGATCTCCTTTAGCATGGACTGGTTGGATCTCCTCGCAGTCCAAGGGACTCTCTAGAGTCTTCTCCAACACCACAGTTCAAAAGCATCAATTCTTCGGCACTCAACTTTCTTTCTAGTCCAACTCTCACATCCACACATGACTACTGGAAAAACCATAGCCTTGACTAGACAGACTTTTGTTGACAAAGTAATGTCTCTGCCTTTTAATATGCTGCCTAGGTTGGTCATAACTTTCCTTCCAAGGAGTAAGCGTCTTTTAATTGCATGGCTGCAATCACCATCTGCAGTGATTCTGGAGCCCAAAAAATTAAAGTCTGACACTGGTTCCACTGTTTCCCCATCTATTTGCCATGAAGTGATGGGACCAGATGCCATGATCTTAGTTTTCTGAATGTTGAGCTTTAAGCCAACTTTTTCACTCTCCTCTTTCACTTTCATCATGAGACTCTTTAGTTCCTCTTCACTTTCTGCCATAAGGGTGGTGTCACCTGCATATCTGAGGCTATTGATATTTCTCCCGGCAATCTTGATTCCAGCTTGTGCTTCTTCCAGCCCAGAGTTTCTCATGATGTACTCTGCATATAAGTTCAGTTTGATGGGGTATCAAATAATTAGCCAACCTGGGAAGCCTACATAGGCCTCAAGGACCACAGTTCCTCACTGGGCACTAGGTCTGCATGGAAACGGAGTGTGTGGTTGACAGACTGATTTACTAAAAGTGTGCTAACAACACTGATGTCTCTCCCTGAATCAGAGCTCTGCAGCCAGGCTCTTGGCCAAGGGACAGGCACCATCTGCCTGGAGTGGCTCAGTCCAGGGCTCTGAGTCAGAGACCCAGGAGAAGAAACGTGCTGCGGGCCTGCGGGCGTCAGCCTTCTCACCCCTCACCTCTCCCCTCCCTCCTGGGAGGAGCACCTGGCCCACTCCTTCCAGCTCTCTGAGGACATGATGGAAACTGCTGCTACCGGCAGTAGGCCCCGCCCTCCCTCACTCGGTCCTCCACCTAGGTGCTCCCGGCCTCCCACTCCCGGTCCTCCACCCCGGTAGGACCAGCAAGGGCTGGCTTTGGGCCTGTCATGGGGAGCCCAGAAGCAATCCTCAGAGGCTTAGAGTCAGGGGAGACTCAGCCCTGCTCTCTCCTGTGAAAGGGGCAGGGCAGATTGGGGGGCGTGAGGCTGGTCACCCCACCTTCCCCCAGCTTGACAGACAGAAGGTTGCCCTTTCCTCTCCCCAAATCCCGCTGCGTCTCATATTACACTGGGAAGCAGTACTAGAAAGTGCTAGAAGTCATGTAGACCAAACACGCTTTTGAGAGTTTTCCAGTCAATAATAAAGTAAAAATAGGAAGCTGAAAAACAATTCAAAATTATAGACATTTTTCTCTTGGGAAAAATATTCTTAAAAAAAAAAAAGCAACTTTTATTATATTCAAAGGTAAAGCTATTGGCGGAATCTTAAGAAAGTTCATGAGGAGTCAGCAAGCCTGCACTTGGTGGGGGCAATGGCTGAGTCTGATACCCCATCTCAATGATTAACTGAGACTACTTTTCCTTTTCCCTTTAAAAACTTTCATGGCCAAGCAGAATCTTTGGAGTTAGTTTTGGGACATGGACCCGCCTTCTTCCTAGACTGCCCACTCTGCTAATTAAAGCAACTTAACTTTCCATCAAAAACAAAACAAAAAAACCAAACTGCCGGCAGAGCCATTATTATCTCTTCCCAGGTCATTTTATTTTTAAAACGATTACTTTACTTACAATGGTAACTTTTAAGGTTTCCTTCCCTTTCCTTTCATCTAGCCTCAATTTCAGGCCAAAGTTTTTAGGCCACGCTACTGAGATACAACTACCACAGGAAAAGTAAAGAGATTGCTTTTCAATTTGACTTCCTCAGCTGAAAGATTCAAAGAAATTATTAATTAGCAAGTTTTGTTAACTGTTCCTCCTACCTGACTTGCTGAATATAAGGTAACTATGGTGACGGATAACCTTTTTTACTTCTGTGGCCTCAGTGCAATAAGAAAGATCTCTTTTTTGCTCTGAATTGAGAAGAATTTTCTTGTCTGCTGTGGCACTGCTGAGTACGCCACGGCAGGATTCAGGCCACGTCTCCCGGCGATGGAGCCTGTGTGACGACGGAGTACCTGGCCGAGAGGCCTCCCGGCTGACGCACACTGCGGACACTCCCAAGTAGCCAAAGGGCATAATTGTGAAAAATGACACCGCTAAAATGTTGCTAACCTCTGTGAAAAACCATTTCATTTTTTTCAAGCTAGTTACAGACTTTGCCAACAAGGGTCCGTCTGGTCAAGGCTGTGGTCTTCCCAGTGGTCACGTATGGACGTGAGAGTTGGACTAGAAAGAAAGCCGAGCGCTGAAAACTGATGCTTTTGAACTGTGGTGTTGGAGAAGACTCTTGAGAGTCCCTCAGACTGCAAGGAGATCCAACCAGTCCATCCTAAGGGAAATCAGTCCTGGGTGTTCATTGGAAGGACTGATGCTGAAGCTGAAACTCCAGTGCTTTGGCCACCTGATGCGAAGAACTGACTCATTGGAAAAGACCCTGATGCTGGGAAAGAGTGAAGGTGGGAGGAGAAGGGGACGACAGAGGATGAGTGGTTGGATGGCATCACCGACTCAATGGGCGTGAGTTTGAGCAAACTCCGGAAGCTGGTGATGTACAGGGAGGCCTGGCGTGCTGCAGTCCATGGGGTCACAAAGAGTCGAACACAACTGAGTGAATTTCACTTTCTCTTTCTTCAGAAGAGTTCCTAAAGTAGTCTTCATCATTCATTTTCTTCCAAGTTCATACAAGAGACTTAATGTTCAAACAAGAGAGTTAATAAAATTGGCCTATTCCTTCTCTGAATATGTACTATACACATTTATTCTCCTTTTCAACTTGTACCCTATACTAGTCTGTTATTCTCTCATTGTTTTATATGTGTACATTTGACTTTCTAAACAAATGATAAACTTTTTAAAGTCAGAAAACGTAGCTTTGGTAATTCTCATAGTATCAAATACTAGCTATATAATAAGCATTATATTAAATATATTCATGATTCATTAACCCATTTTCCCTCTAGTAAAATTGCTTTTTTAATAAATTCTATATCCAAAGTGTTAACAAATGGTTTTAAGATAAATGTGCAGCAAGAAATTACATTCCAGTCTGAAGACCCTAGGGATCAAATAGTCCCTAATCATCACTGTAACAAATTCAGCAAAGGCAAAGAAGTATGCACCCTCTCATCCATTGATGTCTTTAGCATCTATTTCAATGTCCTCCTCCAACCCTAAACTTGCCGGTGATGTGACAGACAGCACTGTCCACATAAATGACCCACCCAAAGCTTAATGTCTATTTTTTAACATCTCGTTTACATTGTATTTATTCCACATCAGTAAACTAAATCCATGGCTAGATACTAAATTTATTATCCTGCATAATTATCCACTCTTGAAACATTGTCCTCCAATTCTCTGACCACAACTTCAGACCATTTCAGTACAACACATATATTTTCCCAATAAGCCTTTTTTTTTCTTTTGATCCTCTACTTTCTGCGTGTCCTCCCTCCTTTCCTTGCTTCATATCATATATACCTTTAATTCTATCATCTATCCATCTCTTCATCCTCTATTTTGCCATTATTGACTATATTGGCCCATTTCTTTTCTATTACATCTCTGAAAAAAATAAACAACAAACAAACAAAAAACACAAATCTGAACCATTGTTAAGTCCATCTGTATTAGAGTTGCTGAACATTGCTGCTGAAAATTATATACATTATATAATTATAGATTGTTGTGACTAGAATTTCATGTTCTTTGACTTCAGGCAGACCCTCTACACTGTTAAGAAACTGTTTCCTTATTTAGTTTTACTTTCTAATTGTCACAATAACAATTATTTGAATAATGTGCTAGGTTTCTATTATTTTGCCTGGCCGGAATAGTATCTTCCCTCCTGAGAAATTTGTCTTTGAATGGGGCAATGGCACTGAAAGGTTGTTGCTGAACCAGGAAAGACACCAGGCTTCTTGGCCTCCAGAGAAAAACTCATTCTGGGGCCAGTGATGAGGCTTGATCGCTCAGAGCTTTTGTGTAATAAAGTTTTATTAACGTAAAAAAATAAAAAGAAAGCTTCTGACATAGACATCAGAAGGGGCCAAGAAGAGTACCCCCTGCTAGTCTTTGGCCGGATGTTATACAGCTACTAGCAGGCTGCTAATTAAAGAAAGGAAATGTCTCCAAACTCACAGAATGGCGCCAGGCCCCTCACCCACAACGTGCGCTGAGATAACATTGGCAGCAGGTGAGTCATCCTGGGCCATAAAACGATTGACATGAAGCTTGAAGAAAGGCAGAAGTCCATACAAATATATGGCTTCCTTAACATAGATTAGGAGAATAAGGTATGAGTATAGCATACTGGTTTGTCAAGTCGGATTTGAGTCTTAGGTAGAACCGACTTGGAGACAGAGTCTAAGGTAAATACATAGTACACTAATATAGCTTAAGACAAACATTTCCATGAGAAAAACGCATTGGTTAGCTCAAGGTTAGAGAAAAGTTAACTTCAGGTGGAACCAGGTGTCAACATGGCAACACAGAATTTTAAGAGAAACCTCCTTTTAAATTTGTATAAAGAAGGGGAAAAAATATAACACTAGTTTGTGTCCCCCTGCCGCTTGAGAGAGAGACAAACAATGCCTGTCTGCCACATGCAGCCTCTTCCCTCCATTTGGAGGCCCCTGGCTCCCCCACCTGTTGCCCTCTCAGCACCGTCTTACGCATCCCACTGCGGTGTCCACTGTGAATGGTCTGGAGGTGCGTGCCTCGGTCAAGGCTGAGCAGCTAGAGCTCCTACTCACCAGTTACCAGTGATTGCTATAAAACAGAAAGGAACACGAGGAAAGGAAAATGAGAGGAGAGGAAGAAAGAGGAGGAGGAAGCACAGCGGCAAGAGAACCATACAAACATGCACACCAGCCTCAGGGAGGTGGCGCTGAAAACTGGCTGTGTCTGTGTCGAGCCGGTGTTCTTAACTTCATCAATCAAGATGTTATTTCAGGCATTTATAGCTCATCCCACACTTCCTGCCCAGTCACCAAACCTCGAATTCAGAGAATGACTGTGGTTTCCACTTCAAAAGGAAAACAGAAGTCCTAAGAGGAGGAATGCCTCAATTTCCTGCCAGCATAACTACATAGGTTGGCCTCTCTCCTGATAGGGTGAGCTGATGCCCCTCCAAGGTTATCTTTCCCCACAACTAGTGCCAGCCCACCCAGCAGCATGGCCTGCTCCACTATCTAGTCTCCAAGAAGAGGTGGCAAGAATACAAAGAACTATGCAAAAAAAAGATCTTCATGACCCAGGTAATCACAATGATGTGATCACACACCTAGAACCAGACATCCTGGAATGTGAAGTCAAGTGGGCCTTAGGAAGCATCACTATGAACAAAGCTAGTGGAGGTGATGGAATTCCAGTTGAGCTATTTCAAGTCCTAAAAGATGATGATGTGAAAGTGTTACACTCAATATGCCAGCAAATTTGGAAAGCTCAGCAGTGGCCACAAGACTGGAAAAGGTCAGTTTTCATTCCAATCCCAAAGAAAAGCAATGCCAAAGAATGTTCAAGCTATTGCACAATAGCACTCATCTCATCTCACACGCTAGTAAAGTAATGCTCAAAATTGTCCAAGCCAGGCTTCAACAGTACCGGAATCCTGAAATTCCAGATGTCCCGTATGGATTTAGAAAAGGCAGAGGAACCAGAGATCAAATTGACAACATCCCCTGGATCCTAGAGAATGCAAGAGAATTCCAGAAAAACATCTACTTCTGCTTTATTAATTACACTAAAGACTTTGACTGTGTAGATCCCAACAAACTGTGGAAAATTCTTCAAGAGATGAGAATACCAGACCACCTGACCTGCCTCCTGAGAAGTCTGTGTGCAGGTCAAAAAGCAACAGTTAAGACCAGACATAGAACAACAGACTGGTTTCAAATTGGGAAAGGAGTATGTCAAGGCTGTATATTGTCACCCTGCTTATTTAACATAAATGCAGAGTACACCATGTGAAATGACAGACTGGATGAAACACAGCTGGAATCAAGATTGCTGGGAGAAATATCAATAACCTCAGATATGCAGATGAAATCACCCTTATGGCAGAAAGTGAAGAGGAACTAAAGAGCCTCCTGATGAAGGTGAAAGAGGAGAGTGAAAAAGCTGGCTTAAAAGCCAACATTCAAAAAACTAAGATCATGGTATCCCGTCCCATCACGGCATGGCAAATAGATGGGGAAACAGTGGAAACAGTGACAGACTTTATTTTGGGGGGCTCCAAAATCACTGCAGATGGTGACTGCAGCCATGAAATTAAAAGATGCTTACTCCTTGGAAGAAAAACTATGACCAACCTAGACAGCGTATTACAAAGCAGAGACATTGCTTTGCTGACAAAGGCCCATCTAATCAAAGCTATGTTTTTTTCCAGTAATCATGTATGGATGTGAGAGTTGAACTGTAAAGAAAGTTAAGCACCGAAGAATTTATGCTTTTGAACTGTGGTGTTGGAGAAGACCTCTTGAGAGTCCCTTGAACTTCAAGGAGATCCAGCCAGTCCATCCTAAAGGAGATCAGTCCTGGGTGTTCATTGGAAGGACTGATGCTGGAGCTGAAACTCCTATACTTTGGCCACCTGATGGGAAGAACTGACTCACTGGAAAAGACCCTGATGCTGGAAAGGTTGAAGATAGGAGGAGAAGGGGACGACAGAGGATGAGATGGTTGGATGGCATCACTGACTCAATGGACATGAGTTTGAGTAAGCTCCAGGAGTTTGTGATGGACAGGGACGCCTGGAGTGCTGCAATCCATGGGGTCACAAAGAGCCAGATATAACTGAGCGACTGAACTGACTGACTGTTCTTACTACTGCCTCTTCTTCATCAGCATGGAATCACCCTCAAGTCTTGAAATTCTTAAAAAATAAAGATAAAAATTTCTCCAGCCTGTTCCCTCCATGTACTATCCTACTGTTTTCTTCTCCACATTACAGTGAAACATTTTTGCCTTCATTTGACCTCAAGTGCATGAAACTGAATAAAGCATAATTCTTGGTTCATGATGGTTGCTGGTCTTCACTCTGAGCATGGATTATATGGCTGATTTCTTACCTTTAACTCTGTAATAAGTTGCTATGAAAGCACCATCCCAAACAAAAGTCCCTTAGAGAGGCGTCCAGTCTCTGCATCTCCATCTCCCTGCCTTCCTCTTTTCAAGGTGTCATTCTCTTG
Source organism: Muntiacus reevesi (assembly GCF_963930625.1). Lineage (NCBI taxonomy): Eukaryota > Metazoa > Chordata > Mammalia > Artiodactyla > Cervidae > Muntiacus > Muntiacus reevesi. The sequence continues at coordinate 284,911,320 of NC_089249.1, forward strand.
ATTCCTCAGTTTATGCTTCACTGGCTTTCCTTTTATTGTAATTTACTGCATCCATGTAGTCTTTAAAATATGTTTTTATTCTTATTTTTAAAGTTATTAAATAATATAATCTTGAATTATGTTGTTAAAGGGCAAAGAAATGGAGTAGCCATCATGGTCAACAAAAGAGTCCAATATGCAGCACTTGGGGACAATCTCAAAAAAGACAGAATGATCTCAGTTTGTTTCCAAGGCAAACCATCCAGTACCACAGTAATCCAAGTCTATGCCCCAAGCAAGAAGGCCAAAGAAGATGAAGTTGAATACTTCTATGAAGACCTACAAGACCTTCTACAACTAATATACACACACACACACAAAATTGTCCTTTCCATCATAGGGGACAAGAATGCAAAAGCAGGAAGTCAAGTGATACCTGGAGTAACAGGCAAATTTGGCCTTGGAGTACAGAATGAAGCAGGGCAAAGCCTAACAGAGCTTTGCCAAGAGAACGCGCTGGTCATAGCAAATACCCTCTTCCAACAACACAAGAGAAGACTCTACACAAGGATATCACAAAATGGTCAATACCACACCAAATGGATTATATTCTTTGCAGTCAAAGATGGAGAAACTCTATACAGTCAGCAAAACTGAGACCAAGGACTGACTGTGGCTCAGATCATGAAGTTCTTATTGTAAAATTCAGGCTTCAATTAAAGAAAGTAGGGAAAACCACTAAGCCATTCAAGTATAGAAGACTATGTATGCTCAGTTGTGTCTGAGTCTTTGCGACTCTGTGGATAGGAGCCCGTGCGACTCCTCCATCCATGGGATTTTCCAGGAAAAAATACTGGAGTGGTTTGCCTTTTCCTACTCCAGGGGATCTTCGCACAGCAGGCATTAAACCCAGGTCTCCTGCATTGGCAGGCAGATTCTTTACCACCAGCGCCACCTGGGAAGCCCAGGGCATCCAGGCATGACCTCACATCCCTTACAATTCGCAGTGGAAGTGACAGATAGCTTCAAGGGACTAGATCTGATAGGCAGAGTGCCTGAAGAATTGCGAAGGAATCCCATAGCATTGTACAGGAGGCAGTGATCAAAATCATTCCCAACAAAAAGAAATGCAAAAAGGCAAAGTGATTGTCTGAGGAGGACTTAAAAATAGCTGAGAAAAGAAGAGAAGTGAAAGGCAAAGGAGAAAAGGAGAGATATACCCATGAATGCAGAGTTCCAAAGAACAGCAAGGAGAGATAACAAAGCCTTCTAAGTGAACAATGCAAAGGAATAGAGAAAACCAATAGAATGAGAAACACTAGAGATCTCCTCAAGAAAATTAGATACCAAGGGAACATTTCATGCAAGGATGGGCATAATAACAGAGAGAGACAGTATGGACCTAACAGAAGCAAAAGATATTAAGAAGAGGTGGCAAGAATACACAGAAGAACTGTATGAAAAAGATCTTAAAAACATAAAAGAATTATACTCTTGGTATAGAAGTACACAAAAAAGATCTTCATGACCCAGATAATCATGATGGTATGATCATCCACCTTCAGCCAGACATCCTGGAGTGCAAAGTCAAGTGGGCCTTAGGAAACATCATTACAAACAAAGCTAATGAAGGTGATGGAATTCCCGCTGAGCTGTTTCAAATCCTAAAAGATGATGCTGCAAAAGTGCTACACTCAACATTCCAGCAAATTTGAAAAACTCAGCAGTGGCCACAGGACTGGAAAAGGTCTGTTTTCATTCCAACCTCAAAGAAGGGCAATGCCAAAGAATGTTCAAACTACCACACAATTGCACTCATTTCACATGCTAGCAAGGTCACGCTCAAAATCCTTCAAGCTAAACATCAACAGTATGTGAATTGAGAACTTCTAGATGTACAAGCTGGATTTTAAAATGGCAGAGGAACCAGAGATCAAATTGTCAACATTCATCAGGCCATAGAAAAATCAAGAGAATTCCAGAAAAACATCGACTTCTGTTTTACTGACTGTGCTAAATCCATTGACTATGTGAATCACAACAAACTGTGCAAAATTCTTAAAGTGATGGGAATACCAAACCATTTTTATAAAACTGTATACAGGTCAAGAGGCAACAGTTAGAACTGGATATGGAACAACAGACTTGTTCCAAATTGGGAAAGGAGTACTTCAAGGTTCTATATTGTCACCCTGCTTATTTAACTTATATGCAGAGTACAGCATGAGAAACACTGGGCTGGAAGAAGTACAAGCTGGAATCAAGATTTCCGGGAGAAATATCAATAACCTCAGATATGCAGGTGACACCACCCTTATGGCAGAAAGCAAAGAACTAAATAGCCTCTTGGTGAAGATGAAAGAGGAGAGTGAAAAAGCTGGCTTAAAGCTCAACATTCAGAAAATGAAGATCATGGCATCTGATCCCATCACTTCATGACAAATAGACGAGAAAACAGTGGAAAGAGTGGAAGACTTTATTTGGGGGGGGGGGCTCTAAAATGACTGCAGATGGTGACTGTAGTCATGAAATGAAAAGATGCTTGCTCCTTGGAAGTGAAGCTATGACAAACCTAGAAAGTATATTCAAAAGCAGAGACATTACTTTGCCAACAAATATCTGCATAGTAAAAGTTAAAGGTTTTTCCTGTGGTCAGGTGCAGATATGAAAGTTGGACCATCAACAAGGCTAAGTACCAAAGAATTGTTGTTTTTGAACTGTGGTGTTGAGGAAGATTCTTGAGAGTCCCTTGGACTGCAAGAAGGTCCAACCAGTCCATTTTAAAGGATATCAGTCCTGAATGTTCACTGAAAGGACTGATGCTGGAGCTGAAACTCCAATACTTTGGCCACCTGATGAGAAGAGCTGACTCATTGGAAAAGACCCTGATGCTGGGAAAGATTGAAGGCAAGAGGAGGAGGGGATGACAGAGGATGTGATGGTTGGGTGGCATCACCAATTCAATGGACATGAGTTTGAGAAAACTCCAGGAGATGATTAAAAACAGAGAAGCCTGGCCTGCTGCAGTCCATGGGGTCACAAAGAGTTGGACAAAACTGATAGACTGAACAACAACAATACTTCTTTTGCTTTCAGTTCATTTCAATTCAGTCGCTCAGTCGTGTCCGACTCTTTGTGACCCCATGGACTGCAGCACGCCAGGCCTCCCTGTCCATCACCAACTCCCGGAGTTTACTCAAACTCATGCCCATTGAGTCGGTGATGCCGTCCAACCATCTCATCCTCTGTCGTCCCCTTCTCCTCCCACATTCAAACTTTCCCAGCATCAGAGTCTTTTCAAATGAGTCAGCTCTTCGCATTAGGTGGCAAAAGTACTGGAGTTTCAGCTTCAGCATCAGTTCTTCCAATGAACACCCAGGACTGATCTCCTTTAGGATGGACTGGCTGGATCTCCTTGCAGTCCAAGGGACTCTCAAGAGTCTTCTCCAACACCACAGTTCAAAACCATCAATTCTTCGGCACTCAGCTTTCTTTTGCTTTGGGTACTATATAATGTTTATCAGGTTAAATTATCATTTACAAAGAGTTTTAAATAATGAATCGGTATGTTATCAAAGCCAGATTTGCCTTTGAGTGTCCAGGAGTCTCCAGTGGAAGCATGGGTTGACGGTGTCCTGCTGGTGGTCAGGTACACTGAATACAACAGTGTGTACACAAGTCCCTTTGAAGGAGTTGCCATTACTCTAATTACTCCTACCAAAGTTTAGCCTCAGGCCAAACACCAGGAAAGGAACACAGCCCCACCCATCAACAGAAAATTGGATTAAAGATTTACTGAGCATGACCACACTCATCAGAACAAAACCCAGGTTTCCCCAGTCAGTCTCTCCCATCAGGAAGTTTCCATAAGTGTCTTCACCTTATCCATCAGAGGGCAGACAGACTGAAAACCACAATAACAGAAAAGTAATCAAACTGATCACATGGACCACAGCCTTGTCTAACTTAATGAAACTATGAGCCATGCCTTGTAGGGCCACCCAAGACAGACGCCTCATAGTGGAGATTTCTGACAAAATATGGTCCACCAGAAAAAGGAATGGCAAGCCACTTTAGGATTCGTGCCTTGAGAACCCCATGAACAGTATGGAAAGGCAAAAAATATGACACTTAAAGATGAACTTCCCAGGTCAGTAGGTGCCCAATATGCTACTGTTGAAGAGTAGGGAAATAAATCCAGAAAGAATGAAGAGACAGAGTGAAAGCAAAAAGCAACACCCAGTTGTGGGTGTGACCGGTGATGGAAGTAAAGTTCGATGCTATAAAGAGCAATATTGCATAGGAACCTGGAACCTTAAGTACATGAATCAAGGCAAATTGGAAGTGATCAAACAGGAGATGGCAAGAGTGAATATTGACAGTTTAGAAATAAGTGAACTAAAATGGACTGGAATGGGCAAATTTAACTCAGATGACCATTATATCTACTACTGTGGACAAGAATCCCTTAAAAGTCATAGAGTAGCCCTCAAGGTCAAAAAAAGAGTCCGAAATGCAGAACTTTTGTGAAATCTCAAAAACGACAGAATGATCTCTGTTGGTTTCCAAGGCAAACCATTCTTTATTACAGCAATCCAAGTCTATGCCCCAACTGCTAATGCCAAAGAAGCTGAAGAATGTTTCCAATGCAAACCATTCAAGATCACAGCAATCCAAGTCTATGCCCCAACCACTAATGCTGAAGAAGATGAACAGTTCTATGAAGACCGACAAGACCTTCTAGAACTAACACTAAAAAAAAGAACATATCCTTTTCATCCTAGGGGACTGGAATGCAAAAATAGGAAATGAGGAGATACGTAGAGTAACAGTCAATTTGGCCTTGGCATAAAAATGAAGCAGGGCAAAGGTTAACAGAGCTTTGCCAAGAGAAAGCACTGGCTATTACAAACACACTCTTCCAACAACACTAGAGATGACACTACACATGGACATCACCTGACTGTCAACACTGAAATCAGACTGATTATATTCATTGCAGCCAAAGATGGAGAAGCTCTATACAGTCAGCAAAAACAAGACCAGGAGCTGACTGTGGCTCAGATCATGAACTCCTTATTGCAAAATTCAGACTTAAATTGAAGAAAGTAGGGAAAATCACTAGACCATTCAGGTATCACCTAAATCAAATCCCTTATGATTATACAGTGGAAGTGACAAACAGATTCAAGGGATTAGATCTGATAAACAGAGTGCCTGAAGAACTATGGACAAAGGTTCATAACATTGTACAGAAGGCAGTGATCAAGACCATCCCCAAGAAAAATAAATGCATAAAGACAAAATGGGTGCCTGAGGAGGTCGTACAAATAACTGAGAAAAGAAGAGAAGCTAAAGGCAAAGGCGAAAAGGAAAGATATACCCATCTGAATGCAGAGTTCCAAAAGATAGAAAGGAGGGATAAAAAGCCTTCCCCAGTGATTAGTGCAAAGACAGAGGAAAAAACAGGAAAGACTAGAGATCTCTTCAAGAAAATTAGAGACACCAAGGGAACATTTCGTGCACAAATGGGCACAATAAAGGACAGAAATGGTATGGACCTAACAGAAGCAGAAGAGACTAAGATGAGGTGGCACGGATATATATATTCTTGGTTTAATGTTAATGGTTTAACATGAAAAAACATAATTAAAAAATTATTAAAAAATTATTTTAAAAATCTATATTCTTAGTATGCTGCTGCTGCTGCTAAGTCACTTCAGTCGTGTCTGACTCTGTGTGACCCCATAGACAGCAGCCCACCAGGTTCCTCCGTCCATGGGATTTTCCAGGCAAGAATACTGGAGTGGGTTGCCATTGGCTTCTCAGATACTCTTGGTATCAGTTCAGTTCAGTTCAGTCGCTCAGTCATGTCCGACTCTTTGCGATCCCATAAATCGCAGCATGCCAGGCCTCCCTGTCCATCACCAACTCCCGGAATTTACCCAAACTCATGTGTATCAAGGTGATGATGCCATCCAGCCATCTCACCCTCTGCTGTATAGAAGTATACAAAAAAGATCTTCATGACCCAGATAACCATTATGGTGTGATCACTCACCTAGAGCCAGTCATCCTGGAATGCAAAGTCAAGTGGGTCTTAGGAAGCATCATTACTAACAAAGCTAGTGGAGGTGATAGAATTTCAGCTGAGCTGTTTCAAATCCTAAAAGATGATGCTGTGAAATTGCTGCACTCAATATGCCTGCAAATTGGGAAAATTCAGCAGTGGCCACAGGACTGGAAAAGACCAGTTTCCATCCAATCTTAAAGATAGGCAATGCCAAAGAATGTTCAAAGTACCACACAATTGCACTCATCTCACAAGCTAGCAAAGTAATGCTCAAAATTCTCCAAGTGAGTCTTCAACAGTGCATGAATTGAGAACTTCCATATATTCAAGCTGGATTTAGAAAAGGCAGTAGAACCAGAGATCAAATTGCTAACATCCATTGGATCATACAAAAAGCAAGGGAGTTCGAGAAAAACATCTTAGTTCAGTTCAGTTCAGTCAGTCAGTGGTGTCCGACTCTTTATGACCCCATGGACTGCAGCATGCCAGGCCTCCCTGTCCATCACCAACTCCTGGAGTTAATTCAAACTCTGGTCCGTTGAGTCAGTGATGCCATTCAACCATTTCATCCTCTGTCATCTCTTTCTCCTCCTGCCTTCAATCTTTCCCAGCATCAGGGTTTTTTCCAATCAGTCAGTTCCTCGAATCAGGTGGCCAGAGTATTGGAGTTTCAGCTTCAACATCAGTCCTTCCAATGAATATTCAGGGCTGATTTGTTTTAGGATGCGCTGGTTGGATCTCCTTGCAATCCAAGGAACTCTCAAGAGTCTTCTCCAACACCACAGTTCAAAAGCATCAATTCTTCAGCACTCAGCTTTCTTTATAGTCCGACTCTTACATCCATACATGACTACTGGAAAAACCATTGCCTTGACTATAAAGACCTCTGTTGGCAAAGTAATGTCTTTGCTTTTTAATACACTGTCTAGGTTGGTCATATCTTTCCTTCCAAGGAGTAAGTGTCTTTTTATTTCATGGCTGTAGTCACCAACATCTACTTCTGCTTTATTGACTACACCAAAGCCTTTGACTGTGTGGATCACAATAAACTATGGAAAACTCTTCAAGCGATGGGAATACCAGACCACCTGACCTGCCTCGTGAGAAATCTGTAGGCAGGTCAAGAAGCAACAGTTAGAACCGGACATGGGACAACGGACTGGTTCCAAATTGGGAAAGGAGTACATCAAGGCTGTATATTGTCACCCTGCTTATTTAACTTATACACACAATACATCATGTGAAATGCTGGGAGGATGAAGCTCAAGCTTGAATCTAGATTGCTGGGAGGTTATTCATATAACCTCAGATATGAAGATGACACCACCTTTATGAAAGAAAACAGAGGAACTAAAGAGTTCTTGATGAAAGTGAAAGGGGAGAATGAAAAAGCTGGCTTAAAGCTGAACATTCAAAAAATGAAGATCACGGCATCCTGTCACATAACTTTACTGCAAATAGATGGGGAAACAATGGAAACTGTGACATACTATATTCTTGGGCTCCAAAACGACTGCAGATGGCGACTGCAGCCATGAAATTAGCAAACGCATGCTCCTTGGAAGAAAAGCTATGACCAACCTCAACAGCATATTAAAAAGCAGAAACATTACTTTGTCAACAAAAGTCCATCTAGTCAAAGCAGTAGTCATGTATGAATATGAGAGCTGGATCATAAAGAAAGTTGAGTGCCAAAGAATTTATGCTTTTGAACTGTGGTGTTGGAGAAGACACTTGAGAGTCCCTTAGACTTCAAGGAAATCAAACCAATCAATCCTAAAGGAAATCAGTATTGAATATTCATAGGAAGGATGCTAAAGCTGAAACTCCAATACATTGTCCACCTGATGGGAAGAACTGACTCCTTGGAAAAGACCCTGATGCTGGGAAAGATTGAAGGCAGGAGGAGAAGGGGACGACAGCGGATGAATTGGTTGGATGACATCACCGACTCAATGGACATGAGTTTGAGCATGCTCTGGGAGATGGCGATAGACAGGAAAGCCTGGCATGCTGCAGTCAATGGGGTTGCAAAGAGTGGGACACGACTGAGTGACTGGACTGAACTGGTAAGATCTAATGTTTCCTCTGAATTTTTTTAATTGATTCCATTAATTTTTTTTAATTTTCATCTATTAAGAGGTTATTTATACTTATAGATTTTTCTAACATTAAGCCATCTGATACACTGAGATAAACCCAAGTTGACTGGAATGTACATCCATTTTAAACACTATTGCATTTTATTTGCAAATACTTTCTTTGTATTGCTAGTAATAATTGAAATGGACCTATAATTTTCCTTTTTCGCAATTTTTTTTTTCCTATTTTGGCATCAGGATTATTCAAACCTCATGTAAGCAGTTTGGAAATGCTTTCTCTTTGCTATTGTCTGGAACAATTTAAATTGTGAACATCTGTTCTTTGCTTAACCATTAAAAATGAATAATGCAGTTTTTAAATGATCTCTTGGATATAATACCAAAGTGCAGGCATTAAAAGAAAAAAACTAGATAAACTGGACTAAATCAAAATTAAAAACTTCTTTGCATCAAAGGACAAAGTTAACAGAATAAAACAGCAACTCACAGAATGGGAGAACACATTTGCAAATCAAATATCTGATAAAGGTTTACTATTTGGAAAACATTAAAAAAAAAAAAAAACTCTTATAACTAAACAACAATAAAAACCCCAAGTAAAAAATGAGGAAATAACTTTAATAGACATTTCTCCAAAGAAAATACATAAGTGACCAATAAGCACATAGAAATTCCTTGATATTCCTAATCTTTCAGTCAGTTCAGTCGCTCAGTCGTGTCCGACTACTTGCAACCCCATGAATCGCAGCATGCTAGGCCTCCCTGCCCATCACCAACTCCTAGAGTTCACCCAAACTCATGTGCATTGAGTCGGTGATGCCATCCAGCCATCTCATCCTCTGTCGTCCCCTTCTCCTCCTGCCCCCAATCTCTCCCAGCATCAGGGTCTTTCCCAATGAGTCAACACTTCCCATCAGGTGGCCAAAGTACTGGAGTTTCAGCTTTGACATCAATCCTTCCAATGAACACCCAGGACTGATCTCCTTTAGGATGGACTGGTTGGATCTCCTTAAAGTCCAAGGGACTCTCAAGAGTCTCCTCCAACACCACAGCTCAAAAGCATCAATTTTCCAACGCTCAGCTTTCTTCATAGTCCAACTCTCACATCCATACATGACCACTGGAAAAATCATAGCCTTGACTAGACAGACCTTTGTCAGCAAAGCAATATCTCTGCTTTTCAATATGCTATCTAGGTTGGTCATAACTTTCCTTCCAAGGAGTAAGTGTCTTTTAATCTCATGACTGCAGTCACCAACTACAGTAATTTTGGAGCCCCCCAAAAATAAAGTCTGTCACTGCTTCCACTGTTTCCCCATCTATTTCAAATGCAAATCAAAACCATAGTGAAATACTACCTCACACCCTTTGGGATGGTTACTATCAAAATATAAAAATAAAACTAGAAAATAACAACTGTGAGCAAGGTTGCAGAGAAAGTGAAACACCTTTGAAATGCTGGTAGATATATGAAATGGTGCAAATGTAGAAAACAGTATGGTGTTTCCTCAAAAAGTTAAGAATAGAATTACCATATTATGCATCAATTCCACTTCTTGGTATGTTCCCCAAAGGATTGAGAGCAGGATCTCAAATGGATACTTGTATACCCATGATCAAAGCAGAATCATTCACAATAGCCAAAAGATGGAAGCTACCCAAAAATGCATGGACAGATAAATGAATGAACAATGTATGTATGCATGTATATATATAAATTATATATATATATTTACATATATATATGTATATATATATGTGTATATATATATATACATACATACAATGCAATATTGTTTTCATACTGTTCATGGGGTTCTCAAGGCAAGAATCCTGAAGTGGTTAGCCATTCCCTTCTCCAGTGGGCCACATTTGGTCAGAAATCTCCACCATGACCTGTCTGTCTTGGGTGGCCCTACATGGCATGGCTCATAGTTTCATTGAGTCAGACAGGCTGTGGTCCATGTCTAACTATGTGGTCCATATCATAACCCATCTAATCACAAGTATCCATGTCAGGATTCTTACCTTTAGAACCCCATGAACAGCATGAATTGGCAAAAAGATAGGACACTGAAAGATGAACTCCCCAGGTCAGTAGGTGCCCAATATGCTATTGGAGAAGAGTGGAGAAATAACTCCAGAAAGAACGAAGAGATGGAGCCAAAGCAAAAACAACACCCAGTTGTGGATGTGACTGGTAATGGAAGCAAGGTCCAATGCTGTAAAGAGCAATATTGCACAAGAACCTGGAATGTTAGGTCCATGAAGCAAGGCAAAAGGTAAGTGGTCAAATAGGAGATGGCAAGAGTGAACATCAACACTTTAGGAATCAGCAAGGAAAATGGACTGGAAAGGATAAATTTAACTCAGATGAGCATGATATCTACAACTGCAGGCAAGAATCCCTTAGAAGAAATGGAGTAGCCATCATAGTCAACAAGAGAGTCCAAATGCAGTACTTGGATGCAATCTCAAAAACGACAGAAAGATCTTTGTTCATTTTCAAGGCAAACCATTCAATAATACAGTAATCCAAGACTATGCCACAACCAATAATGCTGAAGAAGCTGAAGTTTAACAGTTCTGTGAAGACTTACAAGACCTTCTAGAACAAAAACCAAAAAAAAGATATCCTTTTCATTATAGGGGACTGGAATGCAAAAGTAGGAAGCCAAGAAACATCTGGAGTAACAGGCAAATTTGGCCTTGGAGTGCAGAATGAAGCAGGGCAAAGGTTAATAGAGTTTTGCCAAGAGAATGCACTGATCATAGCAAACATCTTCTTCCAACAACACAAGAAAAGACTCTACACATGGACATCACAGATGATCAACACCGAAAACAGATTGATTATATTCTTTGCAGTCAAAGATGGAGAAGCTCTATAGAGTCAGCAAAAACAAGACTAGGAGCTGACTGTGGCTCAGATCACGAACTCCTTCTTCAGACTTAAACTGAAGAAAGTAGAGAAAACCACTAGACCATTTAGGTATGACCTAAATCAAATCCCTTACAACTACATAGTGGAAGTGAGAAGTAGATTTAAGGGACTACATCTGATAGACAGAGTGCCTGAGGAACTATGGACGGAGGTTTGTGACACTGTACAGGAGATAGGGATCAAGACCATCCCCAAGAAAAAGAAATACAAAAAAGCAAAATGGCTGTCTGAGGAGGCCTTACAAATAGCTGCAAAAAGAAGAGAAGTGAAAAACAAAGGGGAAAAGGAAAGATATTCCCATTTGAATGCAGAGTTCCAAACAATAGCAAGGAGAGATAAGAAAGCCTTCCTCAGTGATCAGTGCAAAGAAATAGAGGAAAACAATCGAATGGGAAAGACTAGAGATCTCTTCAAGAAAATTAGAGACGCCAGGAGAAGATTTCATGCAAAGATGGGTTCAATAAAGGACAGAAATGGTATGGACCTAACAGAAGCAGATGATATTAGGAAGAGGGGGCAAGAATACATGGAAGAGCTGTACAAAAAAGATCTTCATAACCCAGATAATCACAATGGTGTGATCACTCACCTAGAGTCAGACATCCTAGAATGCAAAGCCAAGCGGGCCATACAAAGCATCACTATGAACAAAACTAGTGGAGGTGATGGAATTCTAGTTGAGCTATTTCAAATCCTCAAAGATGATGCTGTGAAAGTCCTGCACTAAATATGCCAGCAAATTGGGAAAACTCAGCAGTGGCCACAGGACTGGAAAAGGTTAGTTTTCATTCCAATCCCAAAGAAAGGCAATGCCAAAGAATGCTCAAACTACCACACAATTGCACTCATCTCACATCCTAGTAAAGTAATGCTCAAAATTCTCCAAGACAGCCTTCAGCAATACATGAAACACAAAATTCCAGATGTTCAAGCTTGTTTTAGAAAAGGCAGAGGAACCAGAGGTCAAATTGCCAACATCCGCTGGATCATCGAAAAAGCAAGAGAGTTTCAGGAAAACATCTCTTTCTGGTTTATTAACTATGCCAAAGCCTTTGACTGTGTGGATCACAACAAACTGTGGAAAATTCTGAAAGAGATGGGAATACCAGACCACTTTACCTGCCTCTTGAGAAACCTGTGTGCATGTTGGAAGCAACAGTTAGAACTGGACATGGAACAACAGACTGGTTCCAAATAGGAAAAGGAGTATGTCAAGGCTGTATATTGTCACCCTGCTTATTTAACTTATATGCAGAGTACATCAAGGGAAACGCTGGGCTGGATGAATCACAAGCTGGAACCAAGATTCCTGGGAGAAATATCAATAGCCTCAGATATGCAGAAGACACCACCCTTCTGGCAGAAAGTGAAGAACTAAAGAGCCTCTTGATGAAACTGAAAGAGGAGAGTGAAAAAGTTGGCTTAAAACTCAACATTCAGAAAACTAAGATCATGGCATCTGGTCCCATCACTTCATGGCAAATAGATGGGGAAACAATGGAAACAGTGACAGACTTTATTTTGGGGGCTCCAAAATCACTGCAGATGGTGATTGCAACCATGAAATTAACAGACACTTGCTTCCTGGAAGAAAAGTGATGACTAACCTAGACAGCATATTAAAAAGCAGAGACATTACTCTGCCAACAAAGGTCCATCTAGTCAAAGCTATGTTTTTTCCAGTAGTCATGTATGGATGTGAGCGTTGGACTATAAAGAAAGCTGAGTGCTGAAGAATTGATGCTTTTGAACTGTGGTGTTGGGGAAGACTCTTGAGAATCCCTTGGACTTTAAGGAGATCCAACCAGTCCATCCTAAAGGAAATCAGTCCTGAGTATTCACTGGAAGGACTGATGTCAAAGCTGAAACTCCAGTACTTTGGCCACCTGATGTGAAGCGGTGATTCATTTGAAGAAATCCTGTTGTTGAGAAAGATTGAAGGCGGGAGGAGGAGGGGATAACAGAGGATGAGATGGTTGGATGGCCTTGCTGACCCAATAGACATGAGTTAGAGTAAATTCTGGGAATTGATGATGGACAGGGAAGCCTGGCATGCTGCAGTCCATGGGGTCACAAAGAGTTGGACACGACTGAGTGACTGAACTGAACTGAATATTGTTTTGCCTTAAAAAGGAAGGAAATTATAATATATGCTGCAACAGAAGTGAACCTTCAAGACATGATTTTAAGCAAAAGAAAGCCAAAATTACACAAACACAAATAATGCATGGTTCGACTCACAAGAGTACCTACAGTACTCAAAGGCAAACATATGGAAATCAGAATAAGGTTACCAGGAACTGAGGTGAGGGAAAAATGGGGAGAGTCTGTTCAGCGGGTACAGAGTTTCAGTGTTGAAGGCTGAAGAGTTCTGGAGGTGGATAGTGGTGATATTTGCAGAACAATGTGAATTGCTTAATATCACTGAACTGTACTCTTAAAATGGTAAATTTTATGCTATGTGTATCTTATAACAATTTAAAATACTTTAAACAAAGAATACAGATATTATTCTGTGTAGCTGATGTGGCTTTCCTCTGTTCCACAGACAGACTCAGAATAATTCTCCTAGTTTCAGCTCCTCCTCCCTCCCACTCCTATGACTTGCTAACTCTCAGCTCGAGCTCTGTGAGACTTCCACTAATACAATCAGCTCCTACCTCCTCAATACAACTTAGATAGATATTAGAATATATATCATCCATCAACTTGTTTCCAAGTACCTCCTTTCAGATTTGTTGACATGTCTTATTTGCTAATATCCTCTGCTCTGATATTTTTCACCATCTGCTGGAACAGTCAGCAAACAGCTGGCTCATCGGAAAAGATGCTGATGCTGGGAAAGATTGACGGCAGAAGAACAAGAGGGAGACAGAGGATGAGATGATTGGATGGCATCACAGATTTAATGGACATGAACTTGAGCAAACTCCAGGAGATGGTTTCGGACACAACTTTGAGGCTGAACAACAGAAACAAATTAGAACAGAAGATAGTCTTTGCAAGCAATGATTATTACTACATACTGCTGGAGAATACCTCTCATCATATTGCACCTTAAACCAAGGACTCTCTTATGGAATGTGCAATACTTAGCCTCAGATAGTCAAATAAGTACAGGTTTCATACCCCATGAATTCACAAATCCCATGCAATTACAAGTGTTCTGCAATATATACCACTTTTTTTGTTTACATAAATAAAAGAAACTCATCTATCCTACTAGTTGACAAAGCTGAACTTTTGCAAGTAGCTTTTGTAAACAAGAAGAAATATTCTATTTTTTAAAACAGCTCCTATAAATCTTAGCCACTGGGTTCTTAGGGAAGTTCTTTTTGGGGGGATGGGGAGCAATTTGATCATGCTTATTAATAAATAGATCATCCTTTCCTTCATTTTGTAAAACTACTTGGGATTTCTCCTTGGTAGTCTGGGTCTTAAGTTCTCAGTTAGAAATTTAAAGAAAATTTCCCTTAAAAGTCTGCCACTTGGCCCCAACTGTTTCATAAGGATCAGTATTCATTCCCAAGTTTTTTGGCAAGGAGGAGCAGGAAATTGGTCATAATTACAAATTTTTCCTGGAACAATTGCTATAGCGTTCTCCCCACCCCAATCTGCATCTCTTGTTGTAAGAATCTTAATAGATGGAGGACAAATGCCCATGCTCAGTCAGCAATATTATACTGGACTCGCCTTTACTTTTAACTGGCACCTTATTAGCTTAATAATACTTTCTGATGATCTATCTCCCCACCACCTGCTACAGAGAATATAATAAGATCCTACACACTAATGACATGGATTTATTACTTGAACTAGGTAGAAATAACCTCATATTAGTTTTTACCACTTAATTACTGCAAAAAAAAATTTATGAAACAGCTCTAAAACCAGGTACAGAAAAGTCAAAAATTAGTATTTGGGGTGGGTAGCTTCTATCAAATAGTAGGTATATATCCAATAACTTAATATGACAGGTCTGAATTAGAAATGAAAAGTATATTTTAAATCTAAATCAACTTGAAAGAATCACCAAGAAGCTATAATAAATAAAGTTAGCTACTTCGTTTTCAATTATTTATGATTGGGTAGTGTTTTCTGAGTTTGCCTTTGAAAGTTTAACAGCTGAAACTATCTTAACTGCTTCTGGGATAAAAATCAGAAGACTAATGGCAGCCATTCTCCAACATGTTAAAATAGTCCCAGAATCTAGTTTAAACCTGGGCCAATGTCCATGCGGTGATGGGATGACCATCTACTCAGACATGTATCTTAGCATAAATTAAATAAGTACATGTCTGATTTTTGACAAAAGCACATCCACTTTATATTCTTTTTCATTGATAATACAATGTGTGAAAGTGAAAGTCGCTCAGTCGTGTCTGACACTTTGGGACCCCATGTACTATACAGTCCCTGGAATTCTCTGGGCCAGAATATGGGACTGGGTAGCCATCCTCTCCTCCAGGAGATCTTCCCAACTCAGGGGTTGAAGCCAGGTCTCCCGCATTGCAGGTGGTTTCTTGACCAGCTGAACCACCCAGGAAGACCAATATAATGTGTGAATCAACCTTAGTGGACAAGGTTTACTCTCTGTTTGGCTGTGAGCCATAATATCATTGAGTGATTGCTAAAATAATGTATAATTTATACACTCTTCCAGGTATACTATATTTTATTTTGCATCCAGCAATAGCATCATAGAGCTATACCTATAACACATTGCTTTAGCTACTTAAAAATAATTCTTCATTCTATCTAGTTATTTGGAGGAATAATGAAAAGTAACAAAATCAATTCTTTTACCATTGTGTTCAGTTGAAAATTTGCCCATCATATCACTTGTTGTCTTACTGGGTAAGACTCAGGGTAGAAACATCTTCAAGTATGACTCTATCCAAAAGCCAAATGAAAGTGGTCTTGTCAGTACATTTTGAACCCACAAACACTATAAGATTTGCTACCAGGCTTGTTTCTCTTTGTTTTGTGTTGTGTTTTAAGAGGGGAGCTCAGAACCATTTTTGTATCTCAGTTCCTATCAAATATATAGCATCTCTGTGATATGGATTGCTTAATTAACTGTATCCCTGGTTCATTTCCTGTCTTGATTTTATCTTCACTAATATGTATTCACTGATATTTTTTAATCCTAATATATATAATTTAAGGGCTTCCCTGGTAGTTCAGTGGTAAAGAATCTGCCTGTTAATGCAGGAGGCACACCTTTATTCTTCTAGATAAAAAGGATGCTATAAAACAAATCACTACACAGGACAAAGTCAAGCAGACAGTTAAACAGCTGCATCACTGGCCCCACTGCCTTCTCTAAGCTAGGACTTGTACCATAGTGGTTGTTACAAAAATAGATCTGAAAATGCATCCATCCTACTTTGTTGAACCAGTTAATCAGCAAATTTTGTGATATGACTACTTGTGTAGCCATCATGATGACTGGTAAGCTTACAAAGATATCTAAGGTATGATCCTCAATATTCAAGAACAGCGAACTCCAATGTGCAAGAGAGCATGTTAAGTATAATAGTGATAACAGAATTTTAAAGAATGACAAGTATCCATTAATGCATAATATTTATATTACAATTGTCATCCTTAGCTTGATGAATCATAGACTTTAAATGTATGTTAAAGAAAGAGTAGCAGCGTGCCAGAAAGATGAAGTAAGGACAGACAAAGCAAAGGTAACCAAAGTGAAAAGACACAGAAAGATTACTTGGTACATTCGAGGTTTTATAAATGGGTGGAGCTTCTTGTGTTTATGTAGGTGTGGGGAGCTGGAACATTGCATGAGTCTCCAGTTGTGCATTGTATAAATCCAGGTGGCACCCATTACTGAGATTACAACATGAATGGTACTCCCTAGGGAAGTACAGGGCAAAACCTGCATCAGTTCAGTTCAGTTCAGTTCAGGCACTCAGTCGTGTCCGACTCTTTGCGACCCCATGAATCTCAGCACGCCAGGCCTCCCTGTCCATCACCAACTCCTGGAGTTTACTCAAACTCATGTCCATCGAGTCGGTGATGCCATCAAGCCATCTCATCTTCTGTCGTCCCCTTCTCTTCCCACCCCCAATCCTTTCCAGCATCAGGGCCTTTTCAAATGAGTCAACTCTTCGAATGAGGTGGCCAAGGCACTGGAGCTTCAACTTCAACATCAGCCCTTCCAATGAACACCCAGGACTGATCACCTTTAGGATGGACTGGCTGGATCTCCTCAAAGTCCAAGGGACTCTCAAGAGTCTGCTCCAACACCACAATTCGAAAGCATCAATTTTTCGGCGCTCAGCTTTCTTCACAGTCCAACTCTCACATCCATACATGACCACTGGAAAAACCATAGCTCTGACTAGACGGACCTTTGTTGGCAAAGTGATGTCTCTGCTTTTTAATATGTTGTCTAAGTTGGTCATAACTTTCCTTCCAAGGAGTAAGTATCTTTTAATTTCATGGCTGTAATCACCATCTGCATAATTATACATAATAGCAGGAGTTTAGAAATGGGGGAGGGAGAAAGTACAATATCCATAAAGCTAAATGACTCGCTACAAGGACACTGAAATCTCTTCATTTTAATAGTTCATTCTTTGTAACATTATGTACCTTAGTGAAATTTTACCTACACTGCATGGCTTTATCCCCTGGACAAGAATATCATCTATATAAAAACACCTGATTTGGTTATGTACCATCACCTAATCCGGGTGAATCTGTAAACTAAGGGAGTTTTTGAACTTTAAAAAGCCCTGATGTGAATGTTTAGTCAGGGCCAAACATCCCTAAGTTATTCCATAAACAGAAGTCCAATATAAAGGACATACAGGTAGGCACTAATTCCAGCATAATATATATCTGTGAAATCATGTAAAGGTCAGTTATATCTCTTTAAAGAAAGAAGAGCAAGTCCAGCAACCAGGTCTAAAGAATTGGGCCCAATGAACTCAAACATAGAATGTTAATAGAAGTACAGTCAGAAAAGGGGCAGAAATCTACCTCAGATGAGGCCATGAAGGGTTTGTAACAAATCAGAGAGAACTATAGGTTTTGTCACTGCTGAAGATCCCACTAGACAAGCAAAAGAAAAGGACTTGCACTGTCCAAAGACTAGTGTGACTGGGGGCTGGGAAAGAGTCTGGCTAAATGCAGGCAAGGGTAAGAATTCACACGAACATCTCAGGACTGATGTCAGTGAGGAATAAGTCTAAGAGGAATGTATTTGAAGAGTCATTTGGTGTTTCCAAGTAAACAAGCAGTAAAGATATTCATTTCATCATGTTCCTGTAAGTGATAATTAATCATGGATTACCTTAAAACTACATCAAAATATGAATGATAAAGGGTATGCTTTTTAACTGATGGGGCTTTAATTTTGATTGGTTTAAATCCCTTCTTTCACTTACAGGGAATCAGAAAAGCAAAGGGGTGTTGTCTGGTTAACAGTTAAGAGAACTGCTTGCAAGAACAGTTACAAATCTTTTCAATTTACTATTCAGACCTTGAAACCAATTTCTATATTATTTAGCTTCTTCTTCCTAAACTGCAGATGCAGATTAAAGTATAATTCAAATGACTTATGACCAAATATTCTGTCTTATCTCTCAGTAAACAGCCTAGAATCTAAATGTCTAAATGAGGGGCCTGTTTTCTTTGCAGTTTCTTAGTTTATCCTCACAAAATGCTTGACCTCCATGGCTGTCTGCCCCTGAATTTCTTCAGCCCCTATACACCACATACATGTCGACTCGGCTCCAATCAGAAAGAACAAATGCAAATGAGCCGTGCTATTTTTGCAAAACTAAACCAAATATGGTGTTAATGTCACAAGGTTATTAACACATTCCTTCAATAAATGTTTATTCAGTACCTACTATAAACTTGAGGGGAGGTTGTTTCCCAATATAAGTCTTCCTTTCCTAGTAGCAATGTGATTTAGATAGTTAGGAATTACACCTTATCAAATCAGTCAATCCTAAAGGAAATCAGCCCTGAATATTCATTGGAAGAACTGATGTTTAAGCTGAAACTCCAATACTTTGGCCATCTGATGCAAAGAACTGACTCATTGGAAAAGACCCTGATGCTGGGAAAGACTGAAGGCGAGAGGAGAAGGGGATGACAGAGGATGAGATGGTTGGATGACATTACTGACTCAATGGCTATGAGTTTGAGCAAGCTCCGGGAGTTGGTGATGGACAAGGAGGCATGGAGTGCTGCAGTCCATGGGGTTGCAAAGAGTCAGACATGACTGAGTGACTGAATTGACTAGACTGAACTGACTAGGCTGGCTAGACTTTAATTAAAGTGGAGGAGCATGAGAATTCAGCTAGGCATTCAGATTCTCTTTCCTCTCATTGCATCTTCAACAGATGGTCAAGAGCCAGAACGTGGTCAGAGCCCCACCCAGAGCAGCCTCAACATTCTGATCACCGGCTGGAGGACACTCTAGCTCCTGTCCACTCCAAGAGCTTCCCAAATCTTTGCCACAAGTTTGCTTTTAGTCAGTTTCCCCATATGGCACTAGTGGTAAAGAATCCACCTGTCAATTCAGGAGACAAAGAGATGAGGTTCAATCCTTTTGTCAGGAAGATCCCCTAGAGAAGGACATGGCAACCCACTCCAGTATTCTTATCTGGAGAATCCCTTGGACAGACGGGCCTGGTGGGCTGCCGTCCACGAGGCTGCAAAGAGTCAGACATGATGGAAGCAACATAGCATGCATATTATTAGTCACAGGTGTTTTCTCTTGTTTGGAGCCTTAGCTGATAAAATATCTATCATGTAGTCACCAGTATGTTACATGCCAAATACTAACAACAGAAAGACAATATAAGGTAATTAAAAGGAAGAGCCCCATTTCCTATATAGCTAAAAAGGCAAGACATGAATATAAGAAACAAACAGAATGCAACAGGTCATTTATTACCAAACTGACTGTTGTGGACAATAAAAGTTATAGGGATCCAGAAAAGAAAGGGGAGATCAGAAAAGGCTGGATTTTGAAAGATGGATATACAAAAAATGTAGAAGGAAAGAGAAACAACCAGTTAGATGTGGGCAATCAAATAAAGTAGAACTTTGAATCCAGAATGAACAAAATCTGTTACAAGAGTAACAAGAATTGATTGTTAAAAAGATGACAATTTTATTAATAAAACAGGACCATTTTACTGAAGGCAAGTGAGCAGAGAGAGAAAATGAGGACAAACAGCTGTTGCAAATAACGGAATGCTCACTGGAAGGTGATGGAAAAGAAGCCAAAAAAGCAGAAGCCAGAAAGTAAGTAGAAAAGAGAAAGCAAAGAACCAGGACATTTGAATAGGACTTTTAAGACAAATCCTTACCTTCTCCAGTCCTCAGTTTCCTCATCAGTAGAATAAGGGCAATCATGATACCACTTCATTGAGTATGGTGATGACAAGATGAGTTATATGTAAAACACCTAAAATATTTGCATTAGATTAATGAATGCTACAGATCTGCACATTCAAGGAAAGCAGGACTCCAGTTTAAGCCTCCAAGAGGTTCAAGCCAAGAACAGTCTGTGAAATTGAGTTACTGGTTCACTGCCAACTGTGAAGGAAACAATTTTGAGATAGAAGGGAGATTACAGCAGTTTAAAAAGTGAAGAAGTGGTGAAAACATGAAGATGTGAGCTTTTGATTCAAAAGTTTGGTGGTAAAATAAAAGTGAAAGAAAATGTTTTATAAAGAGCAGTCAGGGCCCACAACATTTTGAAGGCACAGGAGAAGGACCTCCAAGGCAGAAGGATAGCGTCTGAATCTAATGTTTTCATGGAAGTCACAAAAGAATCCACGACACAGAGTAGTTTATTTCAGGAAGTGAACCCTTCCTCTGAGTCTGGAGGAGAAAATAAAAGCATATTTAAAGAGAAAATGAAATACTGAAGTGGAGGGTAAAGTTCATAATGAAATCCAGGGCCAATATTCCTGATCTCATTTTTGGATCTCATAATGAAGTAAAGATGATGAAGCTATGGAAAACTGTAAAGTGCTGGAATATGATAATTCTTTGCACACCTTATCGAGGCTGTCTGCTATTTCAATAAGAAAACTATAGGAAAACCATACCTACTGAGGGCTTCCCTGGTGACTCAGCTGGTAAAGAATCCGCTTACAACCCCAGGGTGAATCCTGGGTCGGGAAGATCCCCTGGAGAAGGGACAGACTGCCAACTTCAGTATACTTGGGCTTCCCTGGTGGCACAGATGGTAAAGAATCCACCTGCGATGTGGGAGGCCTGGGTTCAATCCCTGGGTTGGGAAGGTTCCCTGGAGGAGGGCATGGCAACCCCCTTCAGTATTCTTGCCTGGAGAATTCCATAGACAGAGGACCCTGGTGGGTTACAGTGCATGGGGCTGCAAAGAGTCAGACACAACTGTACGGCTAAGCACAGCACATGCCTACTGAAAGCATAAAATTTTAACTGGCCTGTTAGGAGGGTTTAAAACAAAAACTCTAAATCACAAAGAGAGGAACTGTCACTGGGAGGGCTCAGATTGGAAAAGATATCATGGAATAGATTTCTACACAGAGAGAAAAGGAAAAAAAAATACGAGAACATCCAATGCCCCATACATTTCTTCGCTACTAAGAATTTCTATCAGAATAAGTAGATAAGATTTTATATTAATAATACCAAATAGGAAGCCCATGAAATTAAAAGATGCTTGTTCCTTGGAAGAAAAGCTATAATAAACCTAAACAGTGTATTAAAAATCAGAGACATCACTTTACCAGCAAAGGTCCATCTAGTCAAAGCTATGGTTTTTCCAGTAGTCACGTATGGATGTGAGAGCTGGACCGTACAGAAGACTGAGCACCAAAGAATTGATGCTTTTGAACTGTGGTGTTGGAGAAGACTCTTGAGAGTCCCTAGGACTGCAAGGAGATCAAACTAGTCAGTCCTGAAGGAAATCAGTCCTGAATGTTCATTGGAAGGACTGATGCTGAAGGTGAAGCTCCAATACTTTGGCCACTTGATGGGAAGAACTGACTCACTGGAAAAGACCCTCATGCTGGGAAAGATTGAGGGCGGGAGGAGAAGGGGGTGACAGAACTTGAGATGGTTGGATGGCATCACCGACTCGATGGACATGAGTTTGAGTAAATCCCGGGAGTTGGTGAAGGACAGAGAAGCCTGGTGTGCTGCAGTCCATGGGGTCACAAAGTGTTGGACACAAGTTAGCAACTGAAAAACAACAAAGGACATCCAGGGAGCCAAGGGCTTCTGTGTGATGTGTGAATCACGGGAAAAGGAGCTGCCATTCCCCGAAGGAGAATGAACTCTTCAGTCTTGCAGCAACGCCTGTGTGTCCACAGCTGCCTATTCCATTGCTTTCTGCTAACCACCGAGATGACACATTGCAGCTTTCCAGGACTGGCTAGCTGCACGGAGGCTGCCAGAGGACAGTGTGGCCAGGATTTTCCTACAGACTACTCTTTCTCTACGATTCTCCAGCTTAACAGAAATGTTGTAAGCCTCTTATCTTCCATGGCATTACTTCTATCTACGAAACAGAGTCTGAAGCATGGACATAGAGAGCAGCCTGGTGTTTGCCATGGGGGAGAAGGTCAGGGCGGGATGGAGTGGGAGGTTAGAGGTAGCAGATACCTTTTACATACCGAACAAATAAACAAGATCCCACTGCATAGCAAAGGGAACTACATTCAGTATCCCATGATAAACCATAGTGGAAAAGAACATATTAGACAAAAGAATATACATGTATAACTGAATCACTTTGCTGAACAGCAGCAATTAACACAACATTGTGAATCAACCATACTTCAATAAAAACTAATTAAACATACAATATGTAAAAGAATACGACAACTGAGTAAAATATAATAAATTGGTAGCAACAGGGTTACTATCTGTATATATAAGAAAATCTATGAAATTATTAGGAAGCAATGCCCAGGTAAGATATCTATGGGGCATTTTTCTCACACACACAGACACACACTCACACAATATCTTCCTGCTCCAAACAATAATTCATAAAATATTTTAAAATATAATAGAAAAAGGCATAGCCTTAATCATTTTTTTTAAGAAAGGTAAAATGTCACTGTAGTCCAGAAAAAGAAGAAAATACAAAGCAGTACGTATGATGAAAGTCCACTGGTCTCTGAGCCTGGAGGCAGGAGGCAACAACTGAAATAAATTCCCAGTGGGAAATGAAAACTCAAAGCGACCCATGTAGGTTCAGGAGCCATTCTTAGGTTCAACACTTGGTAACTGGAAACAGGCTAAGGTTCTCCTGTGTGCAAAAAAGAGATGTTTAAGAAAAAAACATAAAACATAAGAAAAAGCTATTACCACCATGCTATACCACAATATAGTGGGCTATTGCATATTATATACATATATATACACACACACATATATATATATATATATATATATATAGCTTTTTAATGAGGGAAGTAGGAGAAAGCAGACACCTTCTTCTAGGCACAAAGTGAATAAAACAAGCCTTGAATATGACCTCATCTGGAAATGAAAGTTTCAATATTCAATATGAAGGAAAAAGAAAAGAAAAAGGTAATCAAGGTGAGCCTGCACATTACTTTCCCACGGTACATGACAATGATTCATAACGACAGACAAGGAGACAAATTAGCAGATTATTGTAACCCAATAAAAGAAAACAGAACAATCTGAAAATTACTTTAAAATAAGTGTTTTTTTGTCCTTGGGGAAAATAAGTAAATGGAAATGAAGGAAAATATAAGAAATGAGAATGAAAGTGAAAGTTGTTCAGTCGTGTCGACTCTTTGCAACCCCATCCAATCCATAGAATTCTCCAGGTCAGAATACTGGAGTGGGGAGCATTTCCCTTCTCCAGGGGATCTTCCCAACCCAGGGATCCAACCCAGGTCTCCCGCATTGAAGGTGGATTCTGATCTACTATGAAATCTGCAAACTGATATAAATATAGCTATCAATTGAAAATAGAACATGAGCCAGATTCTAAACAGAAATCAAAGAAGGAAACTTTGAAATATAGTAATAATGAATTCACCAAGGAAATATCACAAAGCGAGATGAAAAGTTATGGAAAAGCACTTAAAACAGTTGAGTGGGAAATACCTTGAACATATTTTAATGAGCTCTCCAAAAGAATAGACTAGAAGGAAGAAACAAAGCAACAATTTTCAAAAATACAGTTCTGAGAATGTTCCACAAGAGTATGAATATTCACTATGACAGTGCACATTAGAAAACCACAAAGGCTATCAAGTAAGAAGATAACTTACTCATAAAGAAATGACTCTAGTGCAGAGCAAACATGTCACCACCAACAAAAGAATTTAGAAGTAAATTTTGTTATTGTTGCTTACTCACTAAGTCGTGTCCGACTCTTCTGCAGCCCGATGGACTGTACCCCACCAGGCTCCTCTGTCCATGGGAGTTTCCAGGCAAGAGTACTGGAGTAGGTTGCCGTTTCCTTCTCCAGAGGATCTTCCCAACCCAGGGATCAAACCCGGGTCTCCCACGTTGTAGGCAGCCGCTTTACCATCTGAGCCACCAGGGAAGTCCAAAAAGGCACTTACTTTAAAAAAAAAAAAAAAAAGGAATCACTGCTGACTATTGACCAAATAGTTTTATATTAAAATCATCTGACCTGGAAATTAAAAATCCTACGGAACTGTGTGTTTAATCAAAAGTAGCCGGGAGCAGCCTCAGTGCAGTGATCGAGTTGCGCTGGATTTGCCTATATCCTGTGCGCCCCTCTCACTGGGCTGCTAGCTTCCCCACAGGGATTGCTGGATTCCCAAGTGGATCGTCGCAGCTGCAGCTCAACCTTGACAGCGCGCATTAAAGTCATCTGGGCACGTTTACAGAACAGGAGCATCTGCGCCCACCGCTGGCCGGGGGGCGCCTGGGCGCCGGCGTGCTCCGTGTCCCTGAGTGAGGATTCACGTTGCTGAGTCACGAGCCCGGCCTGAGAGCGCTCCCTTACAGGCCCCAAGGCGAGAACATGGCATTCTCGCCACCTCCACTACCAGAGCAGACACAAAGAGCCTCGCTGAGACTGATAAGCGCACCCCTGCCACCTAGATCCGAGGGTCAGTTCCGAGCGCCGAGGACAGCGCGGCCGCGCGTTCCCCGGACGGACGCACCCGCACGGAGGGCGCGGAGCGGCGCTGGAGGCACAGTCGGCGACATCGCTACCGCAAGGCACCGCTCTCCCTGTTGTCCGACCGTGGCCCCCTTCCCTCCTTTCTCCTCCCTGCTTTCCACGCTCTCCCAGCCTACCCTTTAGATCTACCATTTTTAACCAAAGCTTTAGACATTCTAGAAAACACAAATCAGAAAATGAAGCTTGGTACCCTTATTCCAGGACTGGCAAATTCAGGCCGATGTTCCCGGCTTAGACTTGCCTGGTTAGGTTTGTGCTAACTGGGTCTGAGCTGACGTCCACTCTGATGACCACTTCGGCTGTCTCAGGATCTGGTAAACATGTGAAGAGTTAAAAAACAGGATTATCGGTGGTGTGCAGCCTACAGAAGAGGGTTATTTTCAAGTTTCATAAGCACCCATTACAACGTTTTTATTTGCTGGATTATTTATAATCCAGCCCTTATTTACTGTAGTCAAAATGCCAAAATAGTCTAAAAATTTAGCCTTGCATAAATTCAGATTGGCGTTTCTTTTCCACCATTTCAACATTTGTCTGTTCTGGTTGCTCCGGTTTACCCTGCTTCTGTAGGTCTTGACCAGACTGGAGAGCTAGGTGGGTAAGAATGATTCTGTGGTCAGATAAGTTTAGAGATTCTAGTTTAAACAGAAATTAAAGAGGTTTTCCTAATTGCAAAATTTCTCAGACATTTAAATATTAACGTGTATCCTCATTCTTCAAAGGGGAGACACTACTAGTTTTGCAAACTTCATTGACCACAAAGGGGAAAACAGAGTATCCTGATAGCTTGATATTCCACAGAATATACTTATGAAATACTGCTTAGAGTTCATCACTGGTGCTGATAAAGATAATGAACAGATGAGTCTCAACAGCTCTCCCTGGATCTCCTGCCGGGGAACTCGCATCCCAGGGGGATTTCTTCCCTCGAGCGTCCGGCCGGTGACTTCCATTGCTCTCCACTCTGCCTCCCCAGGCCAGCTCCACATTTTCTTAATATCAAGAGTCAGAAGAGGTCTTAAGCAGTCCTGCAGTTTTCCTTGTAGGGGACTGAATATTTCCTCAGGCCCCAGGGACTAGGAGAGGCCGAGGATTCTGGTCAATGGTGGGGATTAAAGGGTAAGAGGACATTCCGGGGAGCAGGCAGGGGAAACAAGGGGATATGTCTGATGCTTGTGCATCATTTAAATGCAATGATTTCTGAACAGGTTTATACTTGCAAACAGTACAAGACTCAAAATACACATAGGAAAATACAGTGGAAAGTCAGTCTCCTTTCTTCTCCATTTCCTCCAGTTACCCTATTTCCTGTTCTCCTTGCAGGAGTCACTACGATTGCTAGTTTGTTGTGTATTCTTTCACAGACACTCTGTATTTTAGCAAATGAATACTACATAGGTAAAGAATCCAGAAAATTTTATAATATAAATTATGTTAATGTTGCAACTAAGAAAATCTAGAAAATAATGATTATTGAATGTGTCACAGAGGTGGCATTTCAAATTTGTAGGAGTAAACAAACTCTTAAATAAAGAGTAAGCTCTTTATTTAATAAAGAGTATAAAAGTCAGCTGGATAGCAAACTGGAAAAATAAACTGATGCCAACCCCCCAAAATTTAAACTGAAACTACAAAAGTGTTAGAAAATAATAAATGTAGATTGTGTGTTTATGTATATGTGTGTGTGTGTGTGTGTGTGTGTGTGTGTGTGTGTGCATATATACAATCTTAGCTAAGCAAGGTTTCTAGCTTTTCTAAGTCATGGAATAAAAGATTATTAAATTTGAGTATGAAAAAATTTTTAAATAGAATAAATTCAATTAACAAATATCAAAGACACATGGCAAATGAAAACTATTTAACTTATAAGCAGAAGAAAAGGCCAGTTCAATTCAACAAGAAAACACAAATTATTAACAGAAAAATAGGCAAAGGAGATATATAAGCAGTTCACAGAAAAATAAATATAAATAGCCAATATACACACCAAAACCTCACTTAACAGTTACAGAAGATGGAATTTTTAAAGTGAAATAGCAGTATATTAAGGATAACAATCAACAAAGTGAAAAGTCAAACCAAAGTATGGGCAAAAATATTTGCAAATCATTTATCTGATAAAGGGTTAATATCCAAAATATACAATAAACTTCTACAACTCAACAACAAGGAGTTAGGGGATAAGGAAAATAGGTGAGAGATTGGTTGTTGTTGTTCAGTCCCTCGTGTCCATCTCTTTTCAACCCCATGGATTGCAGCAATTCAGGCCTCCCTGTCCTTCACCATCTCCCAGAGTTTGCTCAAACTCATGTCCATTGAGTCGGTGATGCCATCCAACCATCTCATCTTCTGTCGTCCCCTTCTCCTCCTGCCCTCAATCTTTCCCAGCATCAGGGTCTTTTCAAATGAGTCAATTCATCGCATCAGGTGACCAAAGTATTGGAGCTTTAGCTTCAGGATCAGTCCTTCCAATGAATATTCAGGACTGATTTCCTTTAGGATGGACTGGATTGATCTCCTTGCAGTCCAAGGGACTCTCAAGAGTCTTCTCCAACACCACAGTTCAAAAGCATCAGTTCTTTAGGGCTCAGCCTTCTTTACGGTCCAACTCTCACATCTGCCCATGACTTGTGGAAAAACCATAGGTCTGACCAGACAACATTTGTCGGCAAAGTAATGTCTCTGTTTTTTATATGCTGTCTAGGTTTGGCATAGCTTTTCTTCCAAGGAGCAAGTGTCTTTCAATTTCGTGGCTGCAGTCACCATCCACAGTGATTTTGGAGCCCAAGAAAATAAAGCTTGTCACTGTTTACATTGTTTCCCCATCTATTTGCCATGAAGTGATGGGACCAGATGCCACGATCTTAGCATTTTGAATGTTGAGTTTTAAGCCAGCTTTTTCACTCTCCTCTCTCACTTTCATCAAGAGACTCTTTAGTTCTTCATTTTCTGCCATAAGGGTGATATCATCTACATATCTGAGGTTATTGATATTTCTTCCAGCAATCTTGATTCTAGCTTTTGCTTCATCTAGCCCAGCATTTCACATGACGTATTCTGCATGTAAGTTGAATAAGCAGAGTGACAATATACAGCCTTGACGAACTCCTTTCCTGTTTTGGAACCAGTCTGTTGTTCCATATCTATATCTAACTGCTGCTTCTTGACCTGCATACAGGTTTCTCGGGAGGCAGGTCAGGTGGTCTGGTATTCCCATCTCTTTAAGAGCTTTCCAGTTTGTTGTGCTCCACAGAGCGAAAGGTTTTGGTGAAGTCAATAAACCACAAATAGATGTTTTTCTGGAACTCTCTTGCTTTTACTGTGATCCAACAGATGTTGACAATTTGATTTCTGGATCCTCTGCCTTTTCGAAATCCAGCTTGAACATCTGAAAGTTCTCAGTTCACGTACTGTTGAAGCCTAGCTTGGAGGATTTTGCGCATGACTTTGCTAGCATGTGAAATGAGTGCAATCATGAGGTAGTTTGAGCATTCTTTGGCACTGTCCTTCTTTGGTTTTGGAATGAAAACTGACTTTCTCCAGTCCTTTTTCTCAGTCCCTTTGCCAGATCCCCAGGTTGGGAAATCTGTTGCCGGCCCTAGAACTTTCGCACTAGTGCAAGAACTTCTTTGGTAAAATTGTTCTCCAGTTTGTGGGTCACCTGCCGGGCGGCACTATGGTGGGGCTAATGGCGACCTCCTCCAAGAGGACTTAGGCCTCACGCCGGGCCCCCTAGGACGGCTGCTGCCAGAGCCCCTGAGCCCGCAGACAGCCACACCTACAGGCAGGTCTGGCGCAGTCTCTGCGGGCGGCCATGGCTCCTTTCTCTGGGTCCTGGCGCCACGAGGTTTTGTTTGGACCCTCCGAGCATCGCTGGTGGGTATGAGGTTTGACTTTAAATGCGATTGCACCCCTTCTACTGTCTTGTTGCAGCTTCTTCTTTGCCCTCAGATTCGGGGTATCTTTTTTTGGTGGGATCCCACATTCTCCTGTCGATGGTTGTTCAGCAGCTGATTGTGATTTTGGTGTTCTCGCAGAAGATGAGCACACATCCTTCTAGCCCACTATCTTATTCTCTTTTGAGAGACTGCTAAAAGGTATAAACTTTCAGCTATAAGATAAGTTAGGTCAGAGAATCTAATGTAAAACATGGTGATACAATTGATAACACTGTATTATATAACTGAAATTTGCTAAGAGAGTGGAATTTAACTTTTCTTGCCAAAAAAGTGGAGGATATGTGAGGTGATGTATGCGTTAATTAATTAGATAGGAGAAATCCTTTCACAATGTATATATAGATCAAATCACCATGATGTATACTTAAATATCTCATAATTTCATGTCAATTTTATCTCAATAAAGCTGGGGGAAACACACACACACACACACACACACACACACACACACATACACACACACACACACACACACACAAAGCAACTAGACCTTGGGAGAGAAAAAAAAACACATGTCAAGGGCTTGAGTAAACATTTCACCAAAGAAGACATACAAATGGTCAATAGTATGAAAAGACGCTCAGTATCTTTAATCATTAAGGAAACAGAAATCAGAATCACAATGAGATAACACCTATGACTCCTAGGATGGCTACTATCAAAAAAATGAAAAAGGAATGAAAAAAAGGAAGGAAAGGAGGGAGGGAGAGAGGGAGAGAGACTTATTTAAGAAGAAAGGAGGGAAATAACACGTGTTGACAAGGATATATGCCTCTGCTTATCCCATAAAGTACACAGTCCACAGAAAAGGAGCTCCTGAGTCTCTCTGCTTCTTCCTACTCCCTTTAAGAAGTTTCTCAGATGCTTATTTACTGAGAAGTTAAAGATGACAGTGTCTTTTCAACTACAGAATCTTATGAACGAGTTATCCAAGCAGCTTATCCTTCATCACTCAGTGGTCCTGGTCCTCCTTACCACGCCTCAGCTCTCTCTCACAGGCACTGGGGAGCGACCGTAATTGACGTGATGGCAACTATGCTAATATGTCCCATTAAAATGACTACACTGCGCAACATTCTAGGCCGGTCTCTGCACTGTCTCTTCACCGCCCGCCTCCTTCATCCACATACAGAAGAATCAGCGCACCGGAAGGAGTGAATGTAAAGGCACATGCCCTGGCAGAATTCCTGACAGTGACTATAATGCAAAATCAGGGCATTTATGAAGCTTATAAATGCCAAATAGAAACTCAGGATGAGAAGAACTCCTAGAAGCTCAGCTATCTTTTCCTTCTTAACTTCCCAATAGGACTGCATTGAACTATCCCAAGAAAAATTTAAAGGTGTTCTTCAAAGTGTTTTCAAGTGTATTAGTCTGGGTAGACCATGAACTACCAATGAAACCAGTAGCACCCACAATGGGGCAAAAATTGGTCCCTGGTGAGTAGATGAGGAGCAAAACAAACCTACTCTTTTTATTGAAAAAGCACAGATGTACCTACACTACATAAACAGAAATACACCATTCGTTCAGTTCAGTTCAGTTCAGTTCAGTCTCTCAGTCATGTCCAACTCTTTGCGACCCCATGGACTACAGCACGCCAGGCCTCCCTGTCCATCACCAACACCCAGAGTTCACTCAAACTCATGTCCACTGACTTGGTGATGCCATCCAACCATCTCATCCTCTGTCAGCCCCTTCTCCTCCCACCTTCAATCTTACCCACATCAGTGTCCTTTCCAGTGAACCAGTTCTTTGCATCAGGTGGCCAAAGTATTGGAGTTTCTGCTTCAGCATCAGTCCTTCCAATGAATATTCAGGACTGATCTCCTTAAGGATGGACTGGTTGGGTCTCCTTGCAGTCCAAGGGACTCTCAAGAGTCTTCTCCAACACCACAGTTCAAAAGCATCAATTCTTCAGCGCTCAGCTTTCTTTATAGTCCAACTCTCACATCTACACATGATCACTGGAAAAAACATAGCTTTGACTAGACAGACCTTTGTTCACAAAGTAGTATCTCTGCTTTTTAATAAGCTGTCTAGGTTGGTCATAACTTTTCTTCCAAGGAGCAAGCATCTGTTAATTTCATGGCTGCAGTCACCATCTGCAGTCATTTTGGAGCCCAAAAATATAATGTCTGTCACTGTTTCCATTGTTTCCCCATCTATTTGCCATGAAGTAATGGGATCAGATGCCATGATCTTAGTTTCCTGAATGTTGAGTTTTAAGCCAACTTTTTCACTCTCCTCTTTCAGTTTCATCAAGAAGCTCTTAGGTTCTTTGCTTTCTGCCATAAGGGTGGTGTCATCTGCATACCTGAGGTTATTGATATTTCTCCCGGCAATCTTGATTCCTGCTTGTGTTTCATCCAGCCCAGCGTTTCTCATTATGTACTCTGCATATAAGTTGAATAAGCATGGTGACAATATACAGCCTTGAGGTACTCCTTTGCTTATGTGGAACCAGTCTGTTCCATGTCCAGTTCTAACTTTTGGTTCTTGACCTGCATACAGATTTCTCAGGAGGCAGGTCAGGTGGTCTGGTATTCCCATCTGTTGAAATATTTCTCACAGTTTGTTCTAATCCACACAAAGTTTTTAGCATAATCAATAAAGTGGGAGCAGATGTTTTTCTGGACCTTTCTTGCTTTTTTGATGATCCAACGGATGTTGGCAATTTGATCTCTGGTTCCTCTGCCTTTTCTAAATCCAGCTTGAACATCTGGAAGTTCATGGTTCATGTACCATTGAAACCTGGCTTGGAGAATTTTGAGCATTACTTTGCTAGCGTGTGATATGGGTGCAATTGTGCAGTAGTTTTAACATTCTTTGACATTGACTTTCTTTGGGATTGGAATGAAAATTGACCTTTTCCAATCCTGTGGGCACTGCTAGGGTTTTCCCAATTTGCTGGCATATTGAGTGCAGCACTTTCACAGCATCTTTTAAGATTTGAAATAACTCAGCTGGAATTCCATCACTTCCACTAGCTTTGCTTGTAGTGATGCTTCCTAAGGCACACTTGACTTAACATTCCAGGATGTCTGGCTCTAGGTGAATGATCACACCATCATGATTATCTGGGTCATGAAGATCTTTTTTGTACAGTTCTTCTGTGTATTCTTACCACCTCTTCTTAATGTCTTCTGCTTCTGTTAGGTCCATACCATTTCTGTCCTTTATTGTGCCCATCTTTGCATGACATGTTCCCTTGGTATCTCTAACTTCCTTGAAGAGATCTCTAGTCTTTCCCATTCTATTATTTTCCTCTATTTCTTTGTAGTGATCACTGAGGAAGGCTTGCTTATCTCTCCTTGATATTCTTTGGAACTCTTCATTCAAATGGGTGCATGTTTTCTTTTCTCCTTTGCCTTTCACTTCTCTTCTTTTCACAGCTATTTGTAAGACCTCCTCAGACAACCATTTTGCCTTTTTGCATTTCTTTTCTTGGGGGATGGTCTTAATCCCTGCCTTCTGTACAATGTCCCAAACCTCTGTCCATAGTTCTGCAGGCACTCTGTCTATCAGATCTGATCCCTTGCTCTATTTTTGATTTCCACCGTATAATCATATGAGATTTGATTTAGATTATACCTGAATGGTCTAGTGGTTTTACCTACTTTCTTCAGTTTAAGTCTGAATTTGGCAATAAGGAGTTCATGATCTGAGCCACAGTCAGCTCCCTGTCTTGTTTTTGCTGACTGTATAGAGATTCTTCATCTTTGGTTGCAAAGAATATAATCAATCTGATTTTGGTGTCGACCATCTGGTGATGTCCATGTGTAGAGTCTTCTCTTGTGTAGTTGGAAGAGGATGTTTGCTATGACCAGTGCGTTCTCTTGGCAAAATTCTATTAGCCTTTGTCCTGCTTCTTTCTGTACTCCAAGGCCAAATTTGCCTGTACAAATACACCATACCTGTAGCATTAAAATTTCATGAAGGGGGCAATTATGGAAAAAGTCTAATAATTTTACTTTGAGAGACCATAATAAACATAATGTCATGAAACACTGCCATAGGCTAAACAGCTAAAACAAATACTCCCAAAAGAGTGGCTTTATAGAACCCATTTTTTTTTTCTCACTAATATCACAGTCTCACGCTAGTCTGTGGGGGTTATGGAGTGTGCTGTCCTCCACACAGTCACACAGGAACCCGGGCCCCTTCCAAATGGTGGTGCCACCATTCCCTGAGGCCTTTGAGAACTGCTGAGATCCTCTGTCTCTCACTGACCAATGAGCAGAGAAAGGGCAAGTAGAAGAAGAATACAAGGTACTTTATGGGCTAGGCTTGGCAGTAGGTGCAGCTTTATCCCACTTTATATTGCCACAGACTAGTAACATGGACTCTCCTGTATGCAAGATAACTGGGAAACACAGTCAAGTGTGCAAGTAAGGAGAAAACAGAAACAGAACAACAAGCTGATTTGCTTCC
This sequence comes from Muntiacus reevesi, assembly GCF_963930625.1. NCBI lineage: Eukaryota > Metazoa > Chordata > Mammalia > Artiodactyla > Cervidae > Muntiacus > Muntiacus reevesi. The sequence continues at coordinate 284,944,996 of NC_089249.1, forward strand.
TACGACTCGGTTTTTGAAGTTTCATGGAGTTGTATAGTGTTAGGCTGATGAAAACTAAATTATATTTAACTCCTTATGCAATGATAAAATATATCCTAGAGAAAAATGGAAAATAGTTTATTTTAATCCTATTCATCAACTTTGGGTTATCTTTCAATTTTCTTCAAACTTTATTAGTGGTTAGCATTTTAACTGGTTAATAAACAGAAGAAAAAAAGATTAAATGTTTGGTTCCCAACATACTCAATATACTCAGTGTTGGAGAGAATATGGAAGAAGAGGTACAATTATTCTTTAAGTTGTAAACAGCTATGAAGGGCACCTTGACAAGGTCTATCACAATTCTGAATGCACACACCCAAAGACATAATGATTTCACTTCTGGAAACTAATTCTACAGAGGCATTAACTCAAAAAACACTAGCTCCCTCTTGCATACTGATTACTTTATGTCAGAAGACAGTGTGTGTAGTCACTTCCCCAGTAACTAAATTGACAGAGCTGGGACATGAGCCCAAGAAGCTCATCTCCAGAGTCTCGACCCTTAACTGCGATCTTTCTCATTTACTCAGACATGTTAAAGCAAAGTTTGAAAGCAACTTATATGCCCATCAATACAGAATTTGTTAAGGAAATTATAATAAGATCCAAACATCCAATAGATCGCTACAAAGCCACTAAAAACAATGAGGCAGTTTGGTAGGCACTGATGTGGAACAATCCTCAGGATATACTGTTTAGCAAAAAGATTAGAGTGCAAAACAACACAGTAGGCTATCATTGTATAAAATATTTTTAAATGAATCTCTTTGGGGGAAAGATCATAAGGAAATGGTAATATTGATAGTCCCTTAAGGGAAGAACCAAAAATTTGGTGGGGAACTTTCTCTTAATACCATTTTGTACCATTGGAATTTTGAAATAGGTACTGATAATCCATTAGAAACAATTATTATTTTCACTAACGTGAACATATAAAAAGCTAATCAAAACCAGAACAGTTAAATATGCATCACTTTAATATTTTCTCACTTATAGACTTCCTTTGCCTAATATAACCAGAAGCAGAGTTGCTTAGCTGCTATTCATGATCCTATCTTTCCTCCTATTACCTGTGAAGCAACAATTCAGTTTTACTAAACTAGGGGGTGTGGGGGCTATTTGATTATATCAGCATATCACACAGGTATGACCTATTGCCTCAGCATATTTCTCGTCACTTCAGTCATTTTCATTATCCATGGCACCTTCTCAGATTAAAATCCTAGCTGGCTCCTCTCAGAGCTCTTGATTCTAGCTCCTGGGATTTCCCAAGGCCTGATTCATGTTCTACCTAATTCAAAAGCTTCTTCCTGTGAGTTTTCTATCAGCTTGGATGAAGGCTTTCCCTAGAGTTTATAGGATATGAATCAGAGCTGGTAAATCCCCTTGGATTAGAGTAATCTCTTTATTTACACACTTTTCAGCATGTTATTTTTTAAACCCCCAAAAGATGAAACTTTTGCCAGCATTTTCAGGAATGAAGCTGTTTTCATAAGGTGGGGACAGAGCAAACAGAAGGTCAACATGAGGGACAGAGGAATTAAGAAACCCAAAAGGGTTGGCCAGTTGGACAAGACCTTATGATCTCATTTTTCTCTGTCCACAAGGATCCCAATGTCTAAACGTTCTGACATGGTACAAAATTTCTCCTGTTAGTCTCACCTATCTAAATGCATAAGAATCATCTCTATTAAATACCTGGAGATTCCATCCCCATTTTTTCCGTTTAAGGAATGTTATACAATCCTTCTCACCAGGTAGGAGCTGCTAGACAGCTTTTCAGCATGTCCTAACCACATTTATCTAACTTTTATGTACATTAATGGAGATTTTGCACAAGTGGGGTTTCTGAATCAGAAGTCCTGGTTTGGGCCTGAGATTCTGCATTTCTATCCAGTAGTGCCATTGCTACTGATCCATAGGATGTACTTTGAGCAGAAAGGGCCTAGAGTGATCTTAACATTAAGAAGAGACCACAGCAAGCAATACCCTTCTGAGTTTGCAAAAACACGTGTTGAATGCAAGGAACAGAAGGGTGGGATACACAGGCACACAGAGAAAGTTTCTACAGAAGAGCATATGTGGAAGGGGAATAGCATTCGGTAAAGAGCATGAGGTCTAGACTCCAACAAGCTTCATTTAGCTACCAGTACCATTTTTCACAGTTTGTGCAACCTTGGGAAAATAGCATAATCATTCTAAGCTTCTGTTCCTTCAGTAGTTAGAGAGTAACAATAATAGGTTGAACCTTATGACGTTGTCATTTTTGCAATTCAGAAGTCAAAGGTGGGCAATTTTGTATGGTTCACTCTAACAACACTACTTCCTAGAGCAGTTGTGAAGATTAAAATGGACAGCATATGTGACCATAACACTGGTACAGAGTAAGAACACAATAAATTCTAGTATGCACTACCGTATTCTGAATCATATTTGTGTGCATGTGTGCACTTTAAAGGATGAGGATGGGAAGCACCTAGATATTTCTGTCCCTTGTCCTTTATCAAAAGGAGGCTTCTTGGATTTTCTTTCCTATTTTCCTTTATCAGTTCAGTCACTCAGCTGTGTCCAGCTCTTTGCGACCACGTGGATTGCAGCATGCCAGGCTTCCCTGCCCTTCGCCAACTCCCAGAACTTGGTCAAATTCTTGTCCACTCAGTTGGTGATGCCATCCAACCATCTCATCCTGTCATCCCCTTCTCTCCCCACCTTCATTCCTTCCCAGCATCAGGGTCTTTTCCAATTAGTCAGTTCTTCGCATCAGGTGACCAAACTATTGGAACTTCAGCTTCAGCATCAGTCCTTCCAATGAATATTCAGGACTGATTTCCTTTAGGATGGACTGGTTGGATCTCCTTATAGTCCAAGGGACTCTCAAGAGTCTTCTCTAACACCACAGTTCAAAAGCATCAATCCTTTGGTGCTCAGCTTTCTTTATAGTCCAATTCTCACATCAATACATGACCATTAGAAAAACCATAGCTTAGACTAGACAGAACTTTGTCGTCAGAGTAACGTCTCTGCTTTTTAATATGCTGTCTAGTTTGGTCATAACTTTCCTTCCAAGGAGAAAGCATATTTTAATTTCATGGCTTCAGTCACTGCTGGAACCAGTCTGTTGCTCCATGTCCAGTTCTAACTGTTGCTTCTTGACCTGCACAGATATCTCAGGAGGCAGGTAAGGTGGTCTGGTATTCCCATCTCTTTCAGAATTTTCCACAGTTTGTTGTGATCCACACAGTCAAAGGCTTTGGCATAGTCAATAAGGCAGAAGTAGATGTTTTCTGGAACTCTCTTGCTTTTTCTATCATCCATTGGATGTTGGCAATTTGACCTCTGGTTCCTCTGCCTTTTCTAAATCCAACTTGAACATCTGGAAGTTCTCAGTTCACATACTGTTGAAGCCTCGCTTGGAGAATTTTGAGCATTACTTTGCTAGAGTATGAGACAACTGCAGTTGTGTGGTAGTTTGAACATTCTTTGGCATTGCCTTTCTTTGGGATTGGGATGGAAACTGACCTTTTCCAATCCTGTGGCCACTGCTTAGTTTTCCAAATTCGCTGGCATATTGAGTGTGGCATTTTCACAGCATCATCTTTTAGAACTTAAAGTAGCTCAACTGGAATTCCATCATGTTCACTAGCTTTGTTCATAGTGATGCTTCCTAAGGCCCACTTGACTTCGCATTCCAGGATGTCTGGCTCTAGGTGATCACACCATCATGGTTATCTGGATCATAAAGACCTTTCTTGTATAGTTGTTCTGTGTATTGTTGCCACTTCTTCTTAATATCTTCTGCTTCTGTTTGGTTCACAGCTTTTCTCTCCTTTATTGTGCCCATCTTTGCATGAAATGTTCCCTTGGTATCTCTGATTTTCTTGAAGAGATCTCTGGTCTTTCCCATTGTATTGTTTTCCTCTATTTTTTTTGCATTGATCACTAAGGAAGGCTTTCTTATCTCTCCTTTGTGTTCTTTGGAACCCTGCATTCAGTTGGGTATATCTTTCCTTTTCCGCTTTGCCCTTGGCTTCTCTTCTTTTCTCAACTATTTGTAAGGCCTCCTCAGACAACCATTTTGCCTTTTTGCATTACTTTTTCTTGGGGATGGTCTTGATCCTTGCTTCCTGTACAATGTTACAAACCTCCATCCATAGTTCTTCGGGCACTCTGTCTATCACATCTAATCCCTTGAATATATTTATCTCTTCCACTGTATATTCATAAGGGATTTGATTTAGGTTGTACCTGAATGGGCTAGTGGTTTCCCCTACTTTCTTCAGTTTTAGTCTGACTGACAAGATGGCAAAGTAGAAGGATGTGCGCTTATCTTCTCCTGCAAGAATGCCAAAATTAAGGCTCGCTTCTGAACAACCATCAACATGAGAATGTTGGATCCCACCAAAAAAAGATATCCCATGTCCAAGGGCAAAGGAGAAGCCCCAACAAGATGGTAGGAAGGGTGAAATCGCCTTTAGACTCTAACCCCATTCCCACCAGAGATGCTCGGAGGGCTCACACAAAACCTTACGTGCACCAGGACCCAGAGACCCCACAGAGACTGAGCCAGACCCGGCTTTGAGTGGCTGAGCGTCTCCGGTGGCAGGACGGGTCGGCAGCAGCCTGCTGCAGAGGCAGGGGCTCTGGGTGCAGCAGACCTGGCCACGCAGAGTGGGACATGAGCCCTTTTGAAGGTCATCGTGAGCCCCACCATGGAGCTGCTGAGCAGACAACCAGCTGCAGAACAGCTACCAGATGAATCCTCGCGCTGTGAAGAGGATCCTAGGACCCACAGCAGGCTTCCCAACCCGGGGCTGTGGCAAAGGGACCGAGAAGCCCAGGGAATCTGACTTTGGCGGCCAGTGGGATGTGGCTACAGAATCTACACAGGGCTGGGGAAGCAGGCCCTCAGAGGGCACAGATAGAACCTCGTGCCCACCAGGAGCCAGGAGAAAGGAGCAGTGACCCCACAGGAGACTGACTCAGACTTTTTCCTTTATACCAATATAATACTGTATTAAAATCTGCGACTCTGGGGCCTGACAGCTAGAATTCCAATCTACCCAGCACTAGCTGTGTGACTTTTGGAAAATGACTTTATCTCCCTATGGCCCAGTTTTCTCACCTATAATGTGGGGAAATGATAGCATCTACTTGATAGGACTGTATAAAGCAATCACAGCAGTATCTAATACATACTAAATTTATATAAGTAAATATGTTGATAGACAGAAACTCTACCTCTATCTGACTACTCTTCCCAAAATTATCAGTTGATAATTGGTTAACTCTAATAAAATTATTATTACTAATCAATAAAACAATTAGCTAGTAGCCATATAAACAAACTAGTAAAAGTTTAATAATTTTTCCCTTTTCTCTGGTCCATTTGAACACTTGTGTAGAAAAAAGACTATAGAAACACAGAATCTGGAAGATATCTTAGATACAACCTATTATATTTAAGTACAATTAAGAAATTCAAAACATAGGAAAATGAGCTCTTCAAAAATATACGTTAGTATCTCAGGGATGGGAAGTGTCCACAAAAACACCCTAAAGATTCTCATCTCTCCTTAGTAGTCACTGTCAACCTTCTTTCCCAGTCAATCTTTGCCTTGTCGTTGTTGTTTAGTTGTTAAGTTGTACCTGACTCTTTTGCGACTCCATGGACTGTAGCCACCAGGCTCCCCTGTCCATGAGATTTTCCAGGCAACAACACTGAAATAGGTTGCATTTCCTATTCCAGGGGGTCTTCTTGACCTGGAGATCAAACCCATGTCTCCTGCACTGGCGGGAGGGTTCTTCACCACTGAGCCACCGAGGAAGTGTAGGTGCTGTCAAGTGACAAAATTTTTGAGTTTTTCAATTTTACTTTTTTGTCTACTTTTACTAATCATCCTCTGTGAAAACAGCAGAATACCCAGTTAGATCCTTTGAAATAAATCTTCTACAGGTGTATTTCAGTTGACCATACAATTTATAGTGAAGGACTCAAAAGTGCTCCTGGGGTCCTGCAGAACTGCTCCAGGACCTCAGGACTGAAGCAGTTCTGATGTTACTGTCTGCAACTTCTCCAAAGAAAGTCTGGACTGGGGCCAACGTTGAAATTATAAGAGGGAAACTCAGTCATTCAGTTTAAAATGGCGCTATTTAGGCTATTGGACAGAACTCCTACTGCTTCTTAAATATTTTATTATGGGCAATGTGACTTAGAAAAAAGTAATACAAAGCAAAATTGGTAGGAAGCAAGAGTTGAAGATGGGGAGGAAACTTACACTGACTTCCTTGGATGGCCTGAGTCAACTGTGCTGCAGTTGGTAACCACAAGACGTGAAAGAAACAAGAGAAATTGCAGTTGAGAATTCTTCAAATAGAATACATCTCACCAAATTACATCAACACATATGTCATTCTTACTTGCTAGAGGCTTTAGTCTAAGATTTTACTCTGTTTGGGTCAAATACCACATCAATTAGGGTAGACCAAATGCTGGACCAGAGATCAGTCACTTAAAGAGCAAGGGATTTATTTTCTTCTCATGTACCAGAGCATAACATGCTCAGTTACCAGGAAAGTTAGGAAACGCAGCCTCCAGCCAGATAATCACTTTCTAGTTCCAAATTAAATGATGCCTAAGTGAATCATAGTGAGAATTTAAAAATCATGTGAAAGAGAACTACCTTTTTTTTTATTATTGTTGAAGTATGGTTGATTTACAATGTTGTGCCAATTTCTGCTATACAGTAAAGTGATTCAGTTTTACACACATATATGTTCTTCTTAAATATTCTTTTCCAATAAATAAATATCTTTTAAGCTCAATATCTTCTAAGTTTTTGTGAACTGGACATATTCCAGTACAATGATCTTTCAGCCAGTAAAACTAATTTCTTCAATTCCACTATTTCATGACTATTAGAATTGGTTTTCTCATGAATAACTCCAACCCACACTGTTCACTCTTTCTATCTTATAATACTAACTCAAACTAGTATCTCTAGTGCTTCATTATATTGATGTCTCATGCACACTTATAAAAGACTGCAAACTTCTTAAAGATACCTTAATATTGTAGTACTTAGTAAAATAAAAACTTGTAGGTACTTAATAAAAATCATTGATTTGAAGCAAATGCGTCTGAGCCAGAAAGTGTCCATTCATGAAATGAATGGAATAACTGCTAACATTCCAATAGATGGTAGGTTAGTAATTCATTGATAACACTGTGCAATTCCATACTACTAAACAGGAGTGAAAATAAAATGAAGATTAACACCAAGCTGGACCAGAGAGCAAAAGATGGTCTAGGAAAATAGTAAAAGCAAAAAGAGAAATGGTAGCAAAAGCAAAGGACAGAAGAAAGTAGATGTGGAAACTAAACAGTAAAAAGCACATGGCCAAGGAATATGGTTCAACCCACTGTGAGTTTTCTAAAATACAAAATTAGTGTTGGCTAAGTCAGTCTTCAGGTTAAAACACTGCAGGAAGACAAAGCACATTTCAAGAAAGGAATAGCAGATTTTGGAAAGATAGTCAATTTTATAGCACTGTGGCATAGCCACTCCCTTTCCATCTACCGCTGACTTCTTGGCAGAAGACAGCCATTGGAATCCTACAAGAGGAGAAGGTGGAGATGAGAAAGGATGACTGTAGTGAAGTGACCAGAGAGGCAGGAAGATAAGGTAGATGAAGCAGTAGAAGGGAAGTTAGGGGTTAGAGCAGTCAAAGTCAGAGCAACAACCAAACTAACAGAGCCTCTTCAAACAGGGGCTGCTCTTCTATCATTCTCTACATGACCCTGAGCAGTCCTTGTCCACAGTGAAAACAGTGACACCAACCAACATCCGAACTGAAGTGAAATGAAAGAAAGCAAAGCAGGAGAACAGAAACGTGAGAGCAAAGCAAAGAACAACGGTCTAAAAGTTGATGTAGGAGTGAAAGACAAACTGAACTGAGAGATGAAACTTTTAGAATCAAATACAACAAGACAAGAAAGCAGCAGTAGATCAAATTTCTAATTCCAAATATGCCAAGGTAACCAAGAAAAGTTGCAGGGCCCAAAGCAACATGAAACCAAGCTAATTCTTTTGGAAAATTACGATATTAAGATGTTTATGATTTAAGAAGAAATATTATTGTTATCTTTAAACAAAAAATATTCCTACTTCCCCCAGTAAGGCTGCCTGGAGATACAGAAAAATACCTGAATTCTAGTTTTAGTTCTGCCATTGACAACTTGTGGTCAACAGAAAGTCATTTATATATATGGGTTGGTCAAATGGTTTGTTCTTTTCTGTTAGATGGCTCTAGTAGGGCTTAACTGTCTTTAACTTCATTTGAAGCAATTTTGTTAGACTGAATTGTGACAGCTGTCATATCAGCATGCATAATTTTTAGAAACATCAAAATTGGTGAAGTTTTGTGTAGCTATTTTACTATTGAAGATGGGAGAAAGGAGCAATGTTTTCAGCATCTTATGCTTTATTATTTCATAAAAAGTAAAAATGCAACGAAAGTACCTAAAGAGAGTTGTGCAGGTGTGGAGAAGATGCTGTGACTGATCGCATGTGTCAAAAGTGATCTGTGAAGTTTCGTGCTAGAGATTTCTCTCTGGAAGATGCTCTGCCATAAGGTAGACCAGTTGGACTTGATAGTGATCAAATCAAGACAGTAACTGAGAATAATCAAAATCATACCACACAGGAGATAGCCAACATACTCATAGTGTCCAAATCAAGTGTTGAAAATCATTTGTGCCAGCTTGGTTATGTTAATCAATTTGATACTTGGGTTCTACATAAGCGAAAAAACATTTTCTTGACCATATTTCTGCAAGTGATCTTCTGTTTAAACATGAGAAAATCATTCTGTTTTTAAAGCAAATTGTGCCAGCTGATGAAAAGTGGATACTGTGTGATAATGTGAAACAGAAGAGATCACGGGGCAAGTGAAATAAGCCACCACTGATCTTCATCCAAAGAAAGTGATGTCCTGCATATGCTGAGGTTGGAAGAGAGATCTCTATTATGAGCATCTTCTGGAAAACAAAACAAGTAATTCCAACAAGTACCACTCCCAATTAAACCAACCGACTTGATGAAAAGCATCTGGAATTAGTTAACAGGAAAAGCACAGCTTTCCATCAGCACAACAGAAGACCACGTCTTTCTTTGAAAACCAGGCAAGAACTGTTACAACTTGGCTGGGGAGTTCTGTATTCGCTGTATTCACCTGATACTGCACCTTCAAAGTTTCATTTATCTCAGTCTTTACAAAATTCTCCTAATGGAAAAAAGTTCATTTCCCTGAAAGACTGTAAAGGGCACTTAGAATAGTTTTTTGCTTGGAAAGATAAGTTTTGGGAAGATGGAATTATGAAGTTACCTGGAAAATGGCAGAAAGTAGTAGAGCAAAGAATCAGACTCTTGTGAGCAACCGAGCACAAGTAAAACAAAACAGTGAATATGTTGTTCAATAAAGTTCTGAGTGGAAATGAAAAGTGTGTCTCTTAGGACACAGAAGAAACTTTTTGACAACCAAATATATAAATATATATATTAAATGTATTTAAAAAATACAAAAGAAAAAATTATATCTACTCAAGGTTAATGAGAATTTGCACCCAGATTCACTAAATCTTCAAAGTGAAAAAGTTATTTTCTTTTACTGTTATCTCCTTGGCACATCTTTAGCAAGAAGTTGAATTGGAAAGCTATAACCATCCTGCTTATCTAACTACAGACTATTTCAGACAGATCTTGTTTCCAAGTTTTGAACTGTGCTTTACTGTAACTACATTCTATTAACACCATTCACTACCTCCATTTACTTTTTTTTAATTTACTTATTTATTTTTGGTTGCTTTTGGTCTTCATTGCTGCATGCAGACTTTCTCTAGTTGCAGCAAGCAGGAGCTACTCTGGGTTGCAGTGTGTGGGCCTCTCTTGTTCCGGAGCGCAGGCTTTAGGTGCACAGGCTTCGGTAGTTGCAGCTCATGGGCTTAGATGCTCTGTGGCACATGGAAGCTTCCAGGACCAGGGATCTAACCCATGCCCCCTGCATTGGCAGACAGATTCTTAACCACTGCACCACCAGGGAAGTCCCCTTCATTTACTTTCACAGTGACATTTAAAACTTACCATGTGCCAGGATCTGTGCTAAACCCAAGCAACTCTTATTCCCTAAGCTAATCTGCAGTCACTATTACTGTGACTGACCCCATTGTTCACATTATTATTATCCTCATCTTACAAATGAGAACACGAGAAAAGAAATTTTAAGTAAGTTTACCAAAATTACACAGACAGCGCCTGGCAGAGCGGGAATCAGAATGCAAGGCTATCTATCCCCAAGCATGTCTTCTTTATCTGACACTATGTGAGTCTCTCTGGAGTCTGGCAACTGCATGGAAGGATAATACTGGGCATTCGGAGAAGAATCAACAAAAGGAGCAGTGGGAATGGTCACACAGGGCCAAGAATAATATGTGACCAAATTGGAAAAACTCATAATTCATGGATCATTAAGGAGAGTACTCAGAAAGTTGCAGTCATTGTCCTGGGGAAAAAAAGTAGCCCTAGACAGCTCTGATTCTGCTTAACAAAGCTGAGATTCAGGGCCCAAAATAAAACTTTTCTATTAACTATGTCACAGAGAAAAGTACAAAATATTAATTTTTAAAAATCTGAGTTTTAACAAAGTCCACAATATCACTGATACAATCATAATTACTAGTAGTGCAAGAGAGAAGAAGATGCCACTAGCAATGAGTAGGAAGAAAAAATCAGTCAGCAGAAACAGACTCAGAAATAACAGAGATAGAAGAGTTATCAGAAAGGACATTAAACAATTAATATAACTGTATTCTATATGCTTAATAACATACAGAAAAATTGAACTTGCTAAAAAGAAGCATGAAAGATATTTCTTAACAATCTATAATTTAGATGAATTTTATATCTTTTTTTTGCCTGACCAACCTGGATAGGACTTTTAGTACTGTGGTGAATAAAAGTAGTGATAATGAACATCTTTGCTATGCTCTTGATCATAGAGAAAAAACTTTAAGCTTTTCACTGTTGAGTATATTAGATGTATATGACCAACCTAGACAGTATATTAAAAAGTAGAGACATTATTTTGCCAACAAAGTTCCGTCTAGTCAAAACTGGTTTTTCCAGTGGTCATGTACGGATGTAAGAGTTGGACTATAAATAAAGCTGAGTGCCAATGAATGGATGCTTTTGAACTGTGGTGTTGGAGAAGACTCTTGAGAGTTCCTTGGACTGCAAGGAGATCTAACCAGTCCATCCTAAAGGAAATCAGTCCTGAATATTCTTTGGAAGAACTGATGCTAACGCTGAAACTCCAACACTTTGGCCACCTGATGTGAAGAACTGACTCATTTGAAAAGACCCTGATGCTGGGAAGGATTCAAGGTGGGAGGAGAAGGGGTTGACAGAGGATGAGATGGTTGGATGGTATCACCGAATCAATGGACATGAGTTTGAGTAAACTCTGGGAGTTGGTGATGGACAGGGAGGCCTGGCATGTTGCAGTGCATGGAGTCACAAAGAGTCGGACACAACTGAGCAACTGAACTGAACTGTCATATATGGCCTTTATTATGCTCCCATTATACCTACTTTGTTGAGAGTTTTTATCATGAAAGAATGTTGAGCTTTGTCAAATGACTTTTCTGCACCTATTGAGATGATAGGTACATTATCATACATAGTTAAAACTCCACAATACATTATTATTATTTTGTTGAAACACCCAATTACCTTTTAAAAAGATTTTTTTAAGAAAATTTTACTATATTTATTTACCTATAAAAATCTTCCCTTTTTCTAAATGTGACACATCACACTCATTGATTTGAGATGTTAAACCATCCTTGCATCCTTGGAATAAATTCCATTTGATCACACTGTGTGAACATTTTAATGTACTGATGAACTCAGTTTGCTACTTTTTTTTTATGATTTTCACACCCATATTCATCAAAAATATCGTTCTGTAGTTTTCTTTATTTGTAGTGCCCTTGTAAGATGAGCTTGAAAGTATTCCCTCTTCTTCTTCTAATTGGAAGAATTTGAGAATTGGTCTTAATTCTTAGAAGTTTGATAGAACTCATCAGTGAAACCAGCTGGTCCTTTTCTTGAGAGATTATTAATATCTGATTAAATTTCATTAGTAACTTGTCTGATTATATTTTCTATTTCTTTATGATTCAGTCTTGGATAGTTCTATGTTTCTAAGAATTTATCCACTTATTCTAGATTGTCAAATTCATTGGCATAGAATTATTCACAGTCATTCTTATGATCTGCTGTGTATTTGTGTAGTTATTAGCCATAATGTCTCCCCTTCTTTTATAACCATATTTATTTGTCTCTCTTTCTTCTTGGTGAGTCTAGCTAATGGTTGTCTAACTTTGTTTATCTTTTCAACAAACCAAATCTTAGTTTCATTGATTTCTTTTTTTTTTTTTTTTTTTTACTGTTCTTTTAGTTCCTATTTCTACTCTAATCTTTATTATATCCACCCTTCTACTAGCTTTGTGTGCGTGCTAAGTTGCTTTAGCCATGTCCGACTCTTTGCAACCCTCTGGGTCATAGACCTCCAGGTTCGTCTGTCCATGGGATTCTCCAGACAAGAATAGTGGAGTAGGTTGCTGTGCCCTCCTTCAGGGGATCTTCCCAACCTGCGGTTCCTGCATCGCAGATGGATTTTTTACTGCTGAGCCACCAGCAAAGACCTCTGCTAAGTGTGGGCTTAGTTTACTTTTTTTCTCACTTTGAGGTGTAAAGTCAGGCTGTTTGACTTCTTCCTTTTTTCTTAATGTAGGCATTTATCACTATAAACTTCCCTCTTCGACTACTTTCAATACTTTGCACATCTTAAATGCATACAATGTGTCACTTTTACCTCAATACACAGGAGAAAAAAAGATCCAGAGGTGAAGAGAAAATGTTAAAAGCAGGTAGAGGAAAAGACATTTTATGATTTTCTTGCATCTCCTGCATTGGCAGGTGGATTCTTTACCACGGTGCCACCAGGGGAGGCCATAAGGATAACAGCAGATTTATTTTTAGAAATAATAGAAGCCATTAGAGCAAATCTCTAAAATAATGAAAGAAAAAGTATTCAGCACAGTGTCTTTGAAAAGTAAAGGCAAAGAAGGCTGGGAAGGTTGGGGGGGCGGGTCATACAAAGATTGAAAGAATTCCTCACCAGCATATCTGAATTTCAAAAGTGCTAAAGAGAGTCAGGAAGGTCCCCTGGAGGAGGATATGGCAACCCACTCCAGTATTCTTGCTGGAAAATTCCAGGGACAGAGGAACCTGGCAGACTACAGTTCATGGGGCCACAAAGGGTCAGAAACAACCGAGGGACTGAGCACGCCATGCCCCTCAAGCAGAAGGAAAACGACTGCTAGAAGGAAATATGGATCTACACAACACAAGCAGATCACAAGAAATGACAACCATATGGATAAATACATATGGCAAAGTTTTCTTATTTTAAGAATCTCTTCAAAAGGTAATTGGCTATATCAACAAAATAATAATGTATTGTGGGGTTTTAAATATGTATAAATAAAGTATATGGCAATTGAACAGAAGCCAAGAGAGGAGAAAAACAAACACATTTTTATAACATATTTATACTAGACATGAAATGATGTATTACTTGAAGGTAACCTGATAATCTACAGATATGTACCGTCAGGCGAGGGTATGCTCCTCGGTTCTTCGTCTCATCACAACAAAGATTTGGAGTGACGGACGTTAAAGCCCCCTCAGCGGGTCACAGTTCTCAGGTCTTGGACGGACAGTGTTATAGCTCTTAGAGAAATCAGTATTACAGTTCAGTGTTACAGCTCTATTTTATTTAGAAGATAGCAGGAAAATCCATCTTTGAGGCGTGAGGGCACGTCAATCCAAAGAGGCAAAGAGAAGAGCGCCCCATCGGCGGGAGAGAGAGTCCTTTGGCTCCTCTTTTTATATGTTTTTTCCTTCCGCCTGGGCCTGTCTTATGCAAATTGGGCTTAGGCAGGAGCGCTGTTCTACTCCGGGCCTTGGACCTTCCTTTGACCTGCCTCTGTTATATTTTCGCTGACTTTTCTCTTCCTGGTCTTTTAGCCACGGCCATTTTGGACTCCTTTTCCCTATTCTGACTACCTAACAGTACTACAAATTTTAAAGCGGCCACATACACGCACGCAAAAAGAACTTATTAGCTAATAAGCAAATACAGTGATAAAATGCAATCTTAAGAAAATACTGAATTAATTCAAAAGAGGACAGAAAAAGGAAAGGGAAACAAAGAAAATATGGTAGAATAGAAAAATAGCAGAATAATAGATTCAAACCCAACATTATCAATAAGTATATTAGGTATAAATGATCTGAACAGGTATTCAGATTACAAGGCAAACATTGTCATATTGTATGAAAAGAACAAGAGCTGCTATAAGAAGCCAACTTTAAAGGTAAGATATAAATAGGTTAAAAATAAAATGTGGATAAAAATATACAAGGCTTTAATTAATTGAAATCTGAGATGGCTCTATGAATATTAGAAAAAGTAGATTTCAGAGCAAAAAATTTTATCAGGAGCAAATTTCAACATAAAGCTATGGTTTTATACTACACAGATGTATCTAGATACATGACTGGTGTACTTTATACTGTACTTTATAATCAATACAAGAAAATGAATTATTCAAAAGTTAATGTTCAGATATCGTTCAGTTGCTCAGTCATGTCTGACCTTTGTGACCCAATGGACTGCATCATGCCAGGTTTCCCTGTCCTTCACCATCTCCCAGAGTTTGCTCAAACTCATGTCCATTGAGTTGGTGATGCCACCAATGTAATATTCAAATAACTATGTGTTTCTTGTTTGTTTGTTTGTTTTTGCTTTTTTTAAAAAAAAGGTAGACACCTGTCTCACACCCATGTGTGTGTTTGTGCTCAGTCATGTCTGACTCTTTGCGACTTCCTGGATTGTAGACTGCCAGGCTCCTCTGTCCACCATCCATCAGATTTTCCAGGAAAATATGCTGGAATGAATTGCTATTTCCTACCCCAGGGATCTTCCTGACCCAGGAATCAAACCCGTGTCTCTTGCATCTTACTCCTTACCCCAGGGTAAGTCCAGAGATATCAAGGATTTCAAAGTAAAAAGTGAAACCATGCTAGCATTAATGTGCACAAAAATTGTGTCCTTGTTTTAAACCTAGAATTGGTAAGGGTTTTCCAGCTACGACACAAAAGAAGACATGAGAAAAAAATACTGATTAATTCAGCTAGATTTTTAAAAGTAAATCTGCCCAGCAGAAACCACTATAGGCAGAGTCAAAAACAAGTCATGAACCTAAAGGTAATTGTTGCAGTTTGTATGACAAAGGGATAATCTCTCAATTTATAAAGAACTCTCTCAAATTAACAAGAAAAGTACCAACAATATTTGGAAAATCAGATAAAGCATTTAAGCACACAGCTCCCAAAAAAGGAAATACAAATGACCCTTAAGTCTACAGAAACTAAAAAGGTTTACAATAAACTTTAAAACAACCACACAAAGAAAAATAATTTTTCACCCATTAACTTGGCAAGATAAGCAATTTTGATAACATCCTATATTGACAGGGAAACCATGTTCTCATATGATACTGAGGTGACACTATACTGTTGGTACTTCTGTAAACAGATTCTAGATGATATAGCCAGATAGAAAATATCTACCCAAATTACAAAAGAATGTACCTTTTGGCACAGCAATTTACTTGTAGAAATTTATCTTATAGATAATTCACACATGGGCAAAATATGCTAAATAATGAACACACCAAGTTATTCACTGAAGCATTATTTCAAATAGCAGATTGGAAATAATTTCATAAAACAGGAGACTTTAAATAAATTTTGATGTTTTCATATGAATAGAATGTTGTGAAACAACAAAAATTCTATAAAATCTATGAAATAACAGGGAACAGTATCAGGCTTATTATTATTTGAAGAAAAAAGGGCTCATAATAGTGTATAGCAATGTTACTATTTGTGTGAAAATATATAAACAGATATGTGTAATATTTTGCCAGTATGTATAAACATATATACATATGTTGTAGATGCACATAATATCTCAAGAAGAACACATAGAGAATAGTAGTATTTATATAAGCTTTTTAGAAACTGAAAACATATATATTGTTTTTAAACATATATATTTGAGTAAAAAATTACAAAGCCATTGGGAAGGGGACAATAATTACAGAATTATGGAATGATACACTGAGCCTTTGACTGTATCTGTAATTATTCTGCAATTTTTCATTTTGATATAATTTGAAATTTAGGAACTAGTACAAGACTAGAGGAGAGAACTCTCATATATCCTTTCCCTCACTTCACCTATTTTTCATCTCTATCCTCTCTAATTCTTATTCTTTTTTCTCTTTCCCTATACACAAGAAATAGAGTTGGTTAGCA
The DNA here is from genome assembly GCF_963930625.1 of Muntiacus reevesi. NCBI lineage: Eukaryota > Metazoa > Chordata > Mammalia > Artiodactyla > Cervidae > Muntiacus > Muntiacus reevesi. Next base: position 284,961,546 of record NC_089249.1, read on the forward strand.
GGAATACGAATGCTTTGTTATTCTCTACAATTTCTGTATCATTAAAAACAGTTCTCATTTACTAAAATACAGAACATGAAGATGATTCAAGTACGTATGATGATTTCACCTAGTACTTTTTTCATCAGCCATTAATTAATATGAATTTTTTACCTACCATGGAGACTGCAAAATAGAAGTTCCTGGCCTCTAGAGTCTAGTTTCCAATTGAAGAATGCTTCTTTTCTACAACTTGTCAGATAGATATGTGTGTTATAGATTGAAGGTTTGGTTCTAGCCCCCTCACCCCTCAGGCCAGAAAGATGAAGATGTAAAGCTCTGACCTCCACTGTGACAGCCTCTGGAGGTGGGGCCTGGAGGAAGGTATCGTAATACAGTCGCATGTGTGCATCCGTCATGATGGGACAGTGTCTTCACAAGAAAAGACACCGGACAGCCCTCTCTCTCTCCTCCCATGAGGATGCAGCTGTGTGCAAGCCAGGAAGGGTGTTCTTACCAAAAACCAACCGGCCAGCACCTCAGTCATGAACTCCCAGGCTTTCAGAAATGGGAGAAATAAAAATGCCTCTTGTTTAAGCCACACACTTTATGCTATTCTGTTATTGTGGCCTGAGCAGAGGAAGACAGATACTTAGCCTTGCTCTGCACTTAAAAAACAGTGACTCATGGAGACTGTCATCTGAATCCTTTTGCGGTGGGTGATGAATGCGTTTTGAGATGGGTGGCCACAACTGCTCATTGTATTAAGTCTCGGGACCTCTGTTTCTCAGGTGAGGTGAGGTTGGACCCCCGCACTGAGACACCCAGTGGTGTGGTCTATCTGAAGAAGAAACTTGGGTGCTCATTGTTTTTGCACTTTAACCCCCTGAATGCACAGTGGGGCCTCTCCTCAAATGTTCAGGGGATTTTGTATATGTTAACTCCTCTTTAAATCACCCTAGTGAGACATAAAGAGAAAAGAGAAGGTGTAAGCAAACTGCCCCTGAAGCAGGCCCCGAGTCTCCTGATTCCTGAGCTAACTGACTACTCACTGGCCCACTATATTGTTTTAATTATAATCTCACATGTTTTTAAATAATTTATTCATAAAAGACCACAGAGAATTATCTAAATATTTGGATTTACTTCAGTGCAACTAAAAATAGTTACTTACTAAATATTTAAATAGAATTGAGCTACATGAAGATAAAATGAGGTCATGTACTAGACTCTAAGTTGAATGCAAATATAAGCATGATACTGTGAATTCAAATGCACAGGTCTGAAATCTTCAACATTATTCAAAAACTACTGTCCTCTAGAAGAAATTTCTTAAAGAAAAGTCACCCTCCCCCCTCCCCCAAAAAAACCAAAACATTAATTTTATAAAAATATTGGGCTGGCCAAAAAGTTCTTTCGGTTTTTCCCTACGATGACTCTAGTAGTGCTTATTTGTCTTCAACTTCACATGAAACAATTTCCTGAGACTGTGTTGTGATAGCTGTCATAGCAGCAAGCATTAAAGAAAAAACACATCATAAGTGGTGAATTTTGATGTAGCCATTTTAGTATTAAAGATGGAAGAAATGATCAACATTTTCGGCATGTTTTGCTTTATTATTTTAAGACAGGTAAAAACACAACAGAAACACATACAAAAAAGATGTGTACACTATGTAGAGAAAGTGCTGTGACTGACTAAAAGGGTTAAAAATGGCGTGTGAAGTTTCACTCTGGAGACTTCTCCCTGGACGATGCTCCCCCATCCTGTGGATCAGTAGAGGTGAACAGTGATCAAATCGAGACGTTGAGAACAATCACCGTTCCACAGAGGAGACAGCTGACACATGTGAAATATCCAAACCGAGTATGGAAAAGTCATTTGTACCAGCTTGTTCATGCTCATTGCTTTGATGTTTGGGTTGCACATGTGTTAGGCAGGAAAAAATCCTTCTTGACCATACTTCCTCATTCAATCCTCGTTGGAAAAAGGAAAACATTCCATTTTTAAAACAAACTGTGATGGGCAATGAAAAGTACCGTACAATAACGTGGAACAGAAGAGACTGTGGGGCAAGTGAAATGAGCCACCACTAACCACACTGAAGACCAGTCTTCACCCAGAGAGAGAGATGTTGTATAGATAGTGGGATTGGAAGGGAGCTCTCTACTTTGAGCTCTTTCCAGAAAACAAGACAATTAATTCCAACAAGTACTGCTCCCAATTAGACCAACTGAAAGCAGCACAGGATGAAAACCGTGTGCAATTTGTCAACAGAAAACGTATACTCTTCCATCAGGATAATGTAAGACCACGTGTTTCTTTGATGACCAGGCAAAAACTGTTACAGCTTGGCTGGTAAATTCTGATTCTGCTGTAGTCACCAGACATTGCACTTTCGAATTTTCATTTATTTCAGTCTTTAGAAAATTCTCTTAATGGAAAAAATTCAATTCCCTGGAAGAAAGACTGTAAAAGGCACCTGGAACAGTTCTTTGCTCAAAAATAAAAAGTTTTGGGAAAATGGAATAATGAAGTTGCCTAGAAAATGGCAGAAGGTAGTAGAACATGATGAATATGTTATTCAATAAAGTTCTTGGTGAAAATGAAAAATGTGTCTTTTTACTTATAAAAAAAAAAACAGAAGGAGCTTTTTGACCAACCAAATATAAGTGGGAAGTAATTCAGTTTCAGAAGAGTTTGGGGAAGGGTTTGAGGAAAATCAAGTATCCTTCATTGAATTAAATTACAATGAAGTTGCACATTGGCACATTTTTCTAGTAGGAATAACAGTGACAAAATAACTCTATAAATCTCTTATTTCAAACAGGTGAGAGTAGTCTGTATTCTCTGAGATAGGAGTTATCCAGGTTCTTTCCTGGTTTTGAAAAATAACAAACTATGAGGTACTTATTGCGTATCTTTGTTTATAGACTCCATATCTTTTCTAATGCACTTTTGAAACAATTGTTTTCTAAAAGAGATTTGAACGTTTAAAACCATTAGGAATACATGAGAAAGGACTTGGGAACTTGGAAGTATAATCAATATTCCCAGGTACTTATTGTTAATTAAAAGTTCACAGTACAAATTTTGAGGAACAAGAGTAAGAAGAACAAAAAGGGAAAAATTCCCTCGATTAAAACGTTCTTTGTTGTTGTTGTTGTTCAGTCCAGTTCCTCAGTCGTTTTCGACTCTTTGTGAGCCCCTGAACTGCAGCACACCAGGCCTCCCTGTCCATCACCAACTCCTGGAGTCCACCAAACCCATGTCCATTGAGTCGGTGATGCCATCCAGCCATTTCATCCTCTGCCATCCCCTTCTCCTTCTGCCCTCAATCTTTCCCAACATCAGCGTCTTTTCTAATGAGTCAGTTCTTCGCATAAGGTGGCCAAAGGATTGCAGTTTCAGCGCCAACATCAGTCCTTTCAATGAACACCCAGGACTGGTCTCCTTTAGGATGGACTGATTGGATCTCCTCGCAGTCTAAGAGACTCTCAAGAGTCTTCTCCAACACCACAATTCAAAAGCATTGATTCTTTGGCTCTCAGCTTTCTTTATAGTCCAACTCTCACATCCATACATGACCACTGGAAAAATCATAGCCTTGACCAGATGGACCTTTGTTGACAAAGCAATGTCTCTGCTTTTTAATATGCTCTCTAGGTTGGTCATAACTTTCCTTCCAAGGAGCAAGCGTCTTTTTTTTTTTTCCATTTATTTTTATTCGTTGGAGGCTAATTACTTTACAATACTGTAGTGGTCTTTGCCATACATTGATGTGAATCAGCCATGGATTTACATGTGTTCCCCATCCCAATCCCCCCTCCCACCTCCCTCTCCACCCCATCCCTCTGGGTCTTCCCAGTGCACCAGCCCCGAGCTCTTGTCTCATGCATTCAACCTGAGCAGGTGATCTGTTTCACCCTTGATAATATACATATTTTGGTGCTGTTCTCTCTAAACATCCTACCCTCACCTTCTCCCAGAGTCCAAAAGTCTGTTCTGTATACCTGTGTCTCTTTTTCTGTTTTGCATATAGGGTTATCGTTATCATCTTGCTAAATTCCATATATATGCGTTAGTATACTATATTGGTCTTTATCTTTCTGGCTTACTTCACTCTGTATAATGGGTTCCAGTTTCATCCACCTCATTAGAACTGATTCAAATGAATTCTTTTTAATGTCTGAGTAATATTCCGTGGTGTATATGTACCACAGCTTCCTTATCCATTCGTCTGCTGATGGACATCTAGGTTACTTCCATGTCCTGGCTATTATAAACAGTGCTGCGATGAACACTGGGGTGCACATGTCTCTTTCAGATCTGGTTTCCTCAGTGTTTATGCCCAGAAGTGGGATTGCTGGGTCATATGGCAATTCTATTTCCAGTTCTTTAAGAAATCTCCACACTGTTCTCCATAGCAGCTGTACTGGTGTGCATTCCCACCAACAGTGTAAGAGGGTTCTCTTTTCTCCACACCCCCTCCAGCATTTATTGCTTGTAGACTCTGTAATGGTACCTCATTGTGGTTTTGATAGCAAACATCTTTTAATTTCATGGCTGCAATCATCATCTGCAGTGATTCAGTTGCAAATAAAATGTTATTTGTTGTTGTTCCGTTGAGAAGTTGTGTCCAACTCTTTGTGACCCCATGGGCTGCAGCACGCCAGGCCTCCCTGTCCGTCACCATCTCCGGAGTTTGCCCAAGTTCATGTCCGTTGAATCGGTGATGCCATCCAACCACCTCACCTTCTGCCGCCCTCATGCAGAAATTACTGGTTTGGAACCACAGGACACTTACACACTGTTGATGGTCATCTTTTTTTATAAAAAGATGGTAATCACCAGAGAACGTCAACAACCAAACCTATTATAAGGCTAAGTGGACTAATTCTCAAAACCAGAGGTCTGTAAACTTTTTCTGTAAAAGGCCAAACACCAAATATTAAGCTTTGCAGGCCAGATGGTTTCCATCTCAACTACTCAACTGTTTTTGCTGAGCAGAAACAGCCAGAGACAATGCTGTAAACAAATGGCCATAGCTCTGTTCCAATAAACTTTCCTTACAAAAATAAGCAGCTGGATAGGATTCAGCCTACAGGCTATAATTTGCTGACCACCTGCTCTAAACTCTCAGCATCTTTTCTAGGTGACAGTCCCACCTGAGGACAGGCTCCAGGTCAGATTCTTAGATGCCACATTTCTTTGCTGTCCATTTATCACCCTCAACTTTCCAGTCTCCTCTTTCTTTTTTCTTCCTCCCTCCATCCTCACCATGAGTCTGAAATTCTAGAATTTTGGGGTAGCCCTTTCTCAGAAACTCTGACTGGCTCTCTGAAAAGAAACTAGACTATAATGAAGCAAAATCATAAGTAGTTGTTTAAGAGAGAAGATATGGTGATTGCTTACCCAGATATCATTCCTGAGAGTAGTGGGATTCACTGTAGGGGAGGTCTCTGGAGAGCCTCCAACATACCAGATAAGCATTAAGCTATTGGCTACCACCGACTCACATACTATCTGACTCACAAACCACTTGACTCATATAGTTGTCATTTTTCTTAAAATCCTTTTATAGGTAAACAATAAGAGCTCAACTTACAAAGCAAATTAAACAATAGAATCAAGTAGGTGAGTAGCTTTCTTACAAATCTTGGCTGGTTATATTACTAGGAATACATGTTATCTGAAAGAAAGAATAATGAAACTGAAGAATTTCTTGTAACTCATCTTTCCACACTTAAGAGCAGGTAAACTTTTTTTCCAAAAATTAGAATTTAATTATATGTCAATAGCCACCATTTTCTGGGCAAAAGTTTTAAAGCCAGTATGAGGCTACAAGGTAGACACAGAATGTGAGGAAAGGAATTTTAGATGATGGCTTCCTGAAGATGACTGTAGGTCACTGTACCTACAGTCAGGGGACGCACAGGAAACAAATGGCACATTTAAACTGGGTAACTGCAGGAGAGTTTGACAGAAGAACTATAGGGAAATTGATAATCATATAACTTATTATTCAAATTGTGCCAGTTAAGGGTAGAAGAAGCTTTTTAAATTGACTATGCCAAGACAATGGGTATAAACTGGGTCTGGTCCAGCCACACTGTAATACAAGAATAAGCACCGTTAACACCCCTAGACCTAAAGGAGCAGAGAGAGGGAATGGTTACCAGAACCTGGAAGGCAGCAAGATGAAAAAGTTCACCTATGAGATCTAGAGAGGAAAGCATCTGATCTAAGAATGTCAACAGGGAGAAAGTGAGTGAATTAAAATCCCACCTTCACTGTCCTCCAACCCTCTGATCTCTTGTCAGTATCTCCTATGGCCGAACCCAACCTCAAGCCAGAATTCCAGGGAGCCTGTTGATACAACCCTACAGAACAATTTCCCTGATGTACAAAGCAAGATAGGGAAGGGTGGAGAATGTATCTGGGGCAGGGGGCATAGAAAATATCCAGCCTAGTAAATATCCCCACAAAGATGCCTAGCAGTCCTTCAGCTCTGAACTCTTTGACAGCATTTTAGTAAAGCTCAACCTCTACTTTCTTCTTGAACAGTCTTCTCCTTGTTCATTTCCTATTTGATTGTAGAAAACAGTAAAGTAAACAAGAGTTTTTTGCTTTACTTCAAAGGGATGAGGGTTACACTGTTTCTTTCCAGAGCAATGAGTACAAGCACTAGGTTTTCATGCATATATTTAGCCTCTTTCACTCCCTAATTTAAAAATACCTGGCAACATTATACAGGTATAACCAGCCTGGGAATAAAAGGGAGATAAAGGGATGTTTTTTTGCATTTGTCACAGGAAACTCCCTCATGCCACTCTCTGGTCTACATATGTCCCCAAAGGACCTTAGAGGAAGTTTGGTGAAACTAATCAATGGATCAGACCAACAGTAAGGCTTCTTGAGAATAAGTATACAACACAAAATTAATGGTCAAAATGGGTACATGCTGCAATCATCACAAAGCATACACTGACTACTTCACATCATGTACATACTGTATTATGCCTATCAATGATGAAGCAAGAATATCAAGAAAGAAAGAATATTCACTATTGCAAAGTGTGACCCTTCCTTTCTGCATGAATATATAAACACCAAAAGAAGGAGTAATTATATGACTAGCATTCTGAAGGATCTAGATTAATTCACTTCTAGACCCAAAAGAATACCCATCTCCCAGGGGAAGTTCGTTATCACACATCCTAATACATTACCAAGTTTGGTGTCATCCACTTTTCTTACTCTCTAGAGGGAAATCTCTCCCATTTTGTCAATAAACTATCTGATATCCCTTCCATTTTTTAAAATCCAATGACATTATGATTTAATAGGGTAAAAAATATCCTTTTTTTGCTCACAACTTGGATCTACTTCTCCAAACACAAACTGAATTCCCCATGAGGACTAGCTACTCTAAGTATTCTGTATAGTTAAAAGAAGAGGAGAAAAGAAGTAAATTTAAAAGATGAGAGGGAAAGAATAAGGCAATGAAAAAGAAAGGTAGCAATGAATCAAATAAGGAATTAAAATATTAAGGGAATAAGTAAATTCCTTTTTGGTGAGAGTACGAGAAAAGAGAGTCGGGTTCTGGGTCATTTACTGACCCACTCATAGGTGAGAGCATTACCTAAGGTCTCTGTATAATCGCAGAGAACTAAAAATGATCTCACTTTCCTGCCACTTGGAAGATACCATTCTTGCCCTAATCTAGGATTTTCCAAACTATATGTGTAGCCACTGCTCACAGCTTTAGCATTTGAACAAATGCTAAAGAGAGAAAAACAAGAAACTCTTGAGCTCACCAGGAACTTTCAGAGATGCCCTTACCTGAAATGGTTGCCATTTGAAATATACATAATATTTCACTAATGGTTTTCAACCTTATATTTTTAATAGATTGTGAGCTCCTTGGAAACAGGGAATGTTTTATAATAATTGATTTGTCCCATATTAGTTTTCCTTTCCAAAACCTTTGAAGTGGATTACTATAAATGCATTGGTACTAACTAAAACGTGGTGGGTGGGTGGGGGCGGGGGAAGAACAAGAGTCAAAGCAAAAGAAAGGTACCAAGGAATGAAAAAGGTGGGACTCAGGTACAGGAAGGGTCATCTGCTGTGCTGCGCTTCGTTGCTCAGTCGCGTCCGACTGTTTGTGACCCCACGGACTGTAGAACATTATTAAGAAATGAAGAATTAAGGTGAGTTCAAAAATGACTTCTGATCTTCCAAACCATCATTGCAAAGGAGAGAATATGGTGGACTCTACAAGTTCATTAGGGGAAGCCAGTGTTTCTTCTGCCTACGATCATCATCTTAGCACTGTGGGGCTCAGCCTCATGTGCTACATAGAAAGAAAAAGAAGAAAGAAACATAGTATATATTCAAATCTTCAGTAAGTTGAAGTATAGATTAGCTCCAGTATTCTGGCCTGGAGAATTCCATGGACTGTATTCCATGGAGAAGTCCATGGGGTCTAAAAGAGTCGGACATGACTGAGTCACTGTCACTTCATAGATCGTTTAAGATCATTGTCAGGAAACCCAAAATAAATGTGGCTTAAAGGAAACTGGAGTAAGCACTGAGCGCTAGAAGAATGCCTGTCCCCGAGGAGGGAGGCGAGGCCGGGAAGAATGCGAAGCACACCCTTGCGAGTGCTCAGTTGCTCAGCCGTGGCCGACGCTATGTGACCCCGTGGACGGTAGGCTCCCCTGTTCGCGGAATTTTCCCGACAAGAATACTGGAGTGGGTTTCCATTTCCTACTCCCGCGGATGGAACCCGCGTCTCTTACATCTCCCGCACTGGCAGGCGGGTTCCTTACCACTGGCCACCTGGGAAGCCTAAAGGACACCTTAAGAGCATATTAACTTCAGCTGCTATTTGGCAGAAGTCTAGGAGAATAAAGGAGATAAGGCTGGAAAGACAGCTTGGATTCAGGTGGGGAAGGATGACTGGAAATGTCAAGGCAACTGGGATCGGTTGAGCAAGAGGTGTTGAGCATCAAAGTGACAAGACCGAAGGGATCTACGAGGCCACCCAGTAACAGAGGAGATCGGAGTCCTCCGGGTCAGTGTTCCGCGCAGTGCGGACGGCAGAGAGGTCCTCCAGGATGCGCAGGCGGAGCCAGCTCCCTCTGCCCTGCGTCCGCAAAACCCGACGGAGACGCAGTTCTGAGGAAGACACAAAAGAAGGTGGTCGGTTCGCTTACACCCTAGAGGAACGCAAGTGGAACCTGGGCAGAAGCCGCTTTCCTCCGTCTCTGCCCCGTCAGCATGTCCCAACTCAGAGAAGAGACCTGTGTCTCAAACTCGCGTCTGCCTCCCCGATCTCCAGAGACACCTCTGACGGCACAGCGGATGAATCAGGCTTTGGCACCATCCCATGAGACCCTGACGAGCTGCTGGTGGAGGGAGAGCGGGGCGGAGAACTTCTCTTCCGAAGGATCCTGAAATGACACTAAACCCCAGGCTTGGAAGGTTCCAGAAAAGCCCATCTTTTCAGTCAGCGGTGAATCATCCGCTGGCCCGCACCCCTGTTAGCACCACAACCCGGGCTTCAACCAGCGAGCCGGGCACCGCTGCGGGGGTAGAGCCGCGGCGCGCCTTCCACCGAAAGCCTCCCTTGGCTCCCGGCCCCGCCGCAGCCCGGCCCGCACCTCTCCCGCCGCGCTCGCCAGCCCGGCCTCGTTCCCAGGCTCGGCTGGGCCTGCGAGCTTTGCTGGGGCTCACGCGCGGCGCTCCGGGGATGACCCCCGGGACTCCCCAAGGACCGAGGCTCTGCAGACTCCGAAACGCAAGGCGGGGCGCTGGCGAGTGGAAAGCCGGAGCCGGGTGTCAGGAGAGCCCGGACTGGGGGCTCAGCCCCCAACAGCCCGTCGGTTCGGGTCTTCCTACCCGTAAAGTCCGCCTTGGTCCTGTTGGAGCCCAGAAGGTGGCGGCGCAACCTCTAAGGGCGCTCTCCTGCTCGCATCGCTGCTTCTAAACTCCCTTTTCTGGATTAACCAGAGTCCACCAGGGCAAATCCGAGCCCGCCGCCTTGCTGTTCCTCCGGTCCCCGGAGCCCGCGGCGCCCGCGCTCAGCCCGGGCTCACCCAGACTTCGAGGCCGCGCGGCCGGCGTGCGCCCGGGGCTGCGCGCAGGGACGCCGGGCGCACGAGGCGCGCCTGGGGCGGGCTCACTGGACTGCACCTGGCTCCGCCGGGCTGGTCCGTGAGCTTCCAAAGTATTCGACACCCAGAGAACTTGCTAAGCACCCGGGAGGTGCCCCCAGTCACCCTGAGTAGCACTTATACGTTTGCTGAGGGCGAGGGCCATCACATCTCCCGTTCGTTTCCATTTCTCATCTTCCCTGCTCTCATGGTTCCAGTCAGTACTGTAGATGCCATGCCTTTCCCTGGGAGCGCAGCCTAAGCCTGAAGCTACACCCACCCTCCAGAGTATCCCCTGAAGTAAGTCCCTGCGTTTGCTCGGCAGCCACAGAGAAGGGACAGCACAAGTTGAAAGTAGCCAAAGGAGATTCTCAGGGTGTACATCATGAAGGGGCAGTGGTGCCTGTTTTCACAGTGGCTACTGTTTGGGGTGTTTTTCCCAAGAAAGGTGTTTGGTCATGGAAACAGTCCTGTAGAGGAAAGATGTGATGGTCTCTTTCTAAAGGCACACTCAGGCATATATCAAAGGGCAAAGACAAAAGGAGGAAGGTGAGGGAAATTCCTGATGATTTTACTAATGTTAAAATTCCATAGATTTGGATAGTGCTATTTTTTTTTTTTTCAGGTCATCAATTTAGAATTCTATAAAGGAAGAGAATGACATCAAGGAAAATCATTGGCCTAGGAGAAAAGAGCCCGTAGGCGTTTAGGTGTTATATATGTGGAGCCAGAAAGCTTTGGAGCATCAGGGAGACTCCAGCTTAAGGCAACAATGGGTGAATATGGGCCTCATGGGCACTGTGAACGGGAGGCAGGCTGCTGCCTGGCACCTGCCCCAAGGACGGGCCCTGCCACTACCTAGAAGCCAGCCACTGTCGGTGGAGACAGTTCAGTGTGAAACCGGGGTGGGAGTGGGTTTCCAAGTACAATGCCTAATACTTCATTATCGTTCAGATCTTTTCAGGAAGATCTTCATCTTGCAACTGGTAGGGCTCGTGCTAACCTACAATTTTGCTGACTGTGATTTTAAGAAGATTAAAGAGAGCTACCGGAACATCATTTATCAAGAACTGAATAACTATACAAAAGGGGTAAGTGAAGAAACGTTTTAAAAATGCATTTTTGTAGTAAGAGTAGGCACACACACTACAATTTAACTTTTAAGGAAAGAAAAATAATTTGGAAAAAATCATGGCCCAGCATTTTGCCAAAAAAAAATTACAAGTGATATTGAAATATATGACCTTCTAAAATGACCACCCAGAAATTGGCGTACTAATTAAATCACATATGCAGATACTGGTAAGGAGCAGACATTGATAAGTAATTCATGGTATCCATCAAGCTTGTCTGTTCTCTGCCAGATCCTGTTCACTGACGCAATTAAAAAACAAAACAAAAAGACAGTGACTAAGGTCTTGAAAAAGATAAACAGGGGATTCTGGCGAGCGAAACCCTACCCAGTGAGGATAGCCTGGGAGAATGAGCACATCAAGTCTTTCTAGTATTCTAGATGCTTTGGGATGCCCTTGTGGGATAAGGGCACTTTACATTTTTTTAATATACAGTGGATCATTTTCCTGATCGTTCTAATTTCTGGACAGAGCATGTATGTGTGCAGCGGATGAACGGCTACAGGGCAGATTTGGGCATTGGAAAAACAGCATTATTGTCACACGAGTGGCCCCGTGTACAGTGTCCACTTTGGCGGGGAAGGAGGATGTCGCTCTAGGGCAGGATCATTTGATACCCAGGTTCCGACGCCAGCAGGCAGTGTCTGAGAACTCCAGTGAATCACTGCGTGGTCAGATGCAGAAACAGGCGCAGGAAACAAGCGTCTCAGGGGAAGCTGCTCTCCGAGCATCCCAGCGCCTGGGAGCCGCAGAGAGAGGGAGGGCGGCGCTGACTTCGCTCCTGTGAATTGATCCCCACTCTTTGTCGTCTGCTCCGTTTCTCTCTTCCAGACGAGGGCCATCGACTTTGACCGTATCGTCTACTGTGAAGACCAGGTGAGGCAGAGCTGAAGCTGCGGGCCTCGGGGACCCTGCGGGGCGCGGAGCGCGGGCGGCAGCAGGGTCCCCAGGAGACACTGGCCGGGCGGGGGGACCCGCGCGGCGCCCGGCCCGTGAAGCCGCTCCCGTCGCGTCAGGGTGGCAGTGCGTTCTATTTGAGCAGGACTCCGGGAGCGGCTCCGCCCACGGCCCGCGGGAGGCTGGCTCGAGACGGGCCGGGGGTGCCCTCAGGGCCGCGGGGGCGGACGCCGCTCCGTCAGCGGCGCCGGGTCAGCGCCGCCCCTCGGGCCGCGGGCCGCGCGGACCCCCCGAGCGCCCCCCGTCTCCCGGAGGGCCTCAGCCCGGCCCTCAAGAGGCGGGTCCGAGACGGGCCCGGGGCCGACGTCAGAGCCTCCCCGGGCTGTCGTCAGGGCCGCCCGGGCTGTCTCTGTCGTAAGCCGCCCCTCGGGCCGCGCGGACCGCCCCCCTGAGCGCTCCCCGCGACCCCGGCCCGCGCCTCAGGCGGAGCGCCCGGCCCCGCCCGGCCTCGTCGGTTCGCTCTCTCTCCCCTCCCCCTCACTCACTCACTCACTCTCCCTCTCCGTCTCTCTCCCCTCCCCCTCCCTCCCTCTCTCTGCCCTCCCCCCTCCCTCCCTCCCTCTCTCTCCCCTCCCCCCTCCCTCCCTCTCTCTCTCTCTCTCCCGGCGTTTTCTCCCCGCGTGACCCGGGCCGCCTGCGCGCAGCCCGACTGCCTCAGCAAAATCCAGAGCCTGACCTTCGAGTGGCTCCCGGGCTGCGCCGCGCTCGCCCGCGAGGCCTTCGCCGTGAAAACCCGCGCCACGCTCGCCGCCGCGTGCCCGGGCTACCGCGGGTCAGAGGTGAGCGGGGCGCCCCAGTCACCCCTCAGGGTCCTGCGGGGGGTGAGCGGGGCGCCCCAGTCACCCCTCAGGGTCCTGCGGGGGGTGAGCGGGGCGCCCCAGTCACCTCTCAGGGTCCTGCGGGGGGTTAGCGGGGAGCCCCAGTCACCTCTCAGGGTCCTGCGGGGGGTTAGCGGGGAGCCCCAGTCACCTCTCAGGGTCCTCCGGGGGGTTAGCGGGGAGCCCCAGTCACCCCTCAGGGTCCTCCGGGGGGTGAGCGGGCGCCCCAGTCACCTCTCAGGGTCCTCCGGGGGGTGAGCGGGGAGCCCCAGTCACCCCTCAGGGTCCTGCGGGGGGTGAGCGGGGCGTCCCAGTCACCCCTCAGGGTCCTGCGGGGGGTGAGCGGGGCGCCCCAGTCACCCCTCAGGGTCCTGCGGGGGGTGAGCGGGGCGCCCCAGTCACCCCTCAGGGTCCTGCGGGGGGGTAGCGGGACGCCCCAGTCACCCCTCAGGGTCCTGCGGGGGGTGAGCGGGGCGCCCCAGTCACCCCTCAGGGTCCTGCGGGGGGTGAGCGGGGCGCCCCAGTCACCCCTCAGGGTCCTGCGGGGGGTGAGCGGGGAGCCCCAGTCACCCCTCAGGGTCCTCCGGGAGGTGAGCGGGCGCCCCAGTCACCCCTCAGGGTCCTGCGGGGGGTGAGCGGGGCGCCCCAGTCACCCCTCGGGATGCCGCCGGGCGGGTGAGCGGGGGGTTTGTCCCGTCGAGCCCCGACCCCCGTGGCCCCACGCAGAGCCTGTTCCCGAGCTCTGTCCTCGGAGGGAAGGAGCAGCGGAGACCCGCAGGCCGCCGAGTCCCACCTTGGCCCCGACCTCTTCTGGGGCTCTGACGCTTTGGGCAGGAGTGCGCGCTGGACCTTAGGTCCGCCCCCAGAGTGTGGTCAGTGAGGGTCCTGGCTTCTGGAGCATGGGAAGGAGGTTGCTTAAAAGCTAATCTCCAGGGACCCTGAAACCTGCTCCTTCAAAATTACAATCCCTGTCTTTGGGGTCCTTATGTGATTCGTATCCATTCCAAAGGGTGAGCAGCAAGGCTTGGGTTTATCATTTAATAATTGTGTACTTATTTCCTTAAATGTTACATTATCCGTTAAATCTCTACCCCATATTTGTGTAATTGTTTGCATAGTTGCTGTCTCTTTTGAATCTTTTGTATATGCAGTTACATGCATTTGAATGAATGTATAACTTTAAATATGGAAACAGCAGTGCAGAGCTAGGGACAGGACTGTCTAGGGACAGTCGTGCCTGACTTTGAATCCCAGCCCGGTAACTTCTGTGAAAACGCAGATAAATTACCTGGTCTTTGTGTGCTTGGTTTCATCTGCAAAATGAGGATCATAGAGTCAAGGTCCATACAGGATGTTTGCAAGGATAAGATGAGTCAATATATGTAAAAGCACTTGGAACAGTGCATAGTGTGTAACAAGTTCTAAATATTTATTTCAGCGGGCAAGTAAAGCAGGGAATTTATCTTCCTAATAACAAACTCTAAAAAAACAAAAAGAGACAGTGCAGATTTGTATGATTTTGGTCTATTCACCGATGGACTTTATCAGTCTGTATGCTGAATGGGTGACTAAGGCTGTCAGTTTTTAGTGATTGAAGCCATAGGGTTCTGGAATGAGCTTTAGTTGGCTATTCAGTACCAGGCAGCCATATGAAAAACCTGTTTGGCTGTGTTATCTCCTGTTAAGGAGACTCTGGCAAATCTACAGATGACCACAATGATATTCATCACTGGAAGAGCATAGAGGACATTCTAGATAAGTTTAGACAGCATGTGAAAAAGGGAAAGTTTGGAGTGATTTATTTTAGCCCTCTCTCAAGCCCAGAGGCAGCCTAAAATCAGTGATTTAACAGATGGTAGATGGTAAGCTCTTTGCTTAATAACCTGGTGAACTATCTTGATCTGAAATACTGTGTGTTTAGGAGGCCCAGTCAGTCTCTACTCAAGAGTAATTCAGGTGAAGGAATACACCAGGAGATGATTGCAATCTTTTTTTTTTTTTTTTTTTGACAGACTCCTCTTCAGAATAAGCCTTCAGGTGTCTGTGGTACATCTTAGAGACTGGGAGGGACAGAGGCTGGGAGCACTCAGAACAAATAATAGGTCTACTGAATTGTATCTATAAAGAAGTATAAGATAACTTTCTTGAAGAACTTAGGATCTTGTCAGGGAGATTATGAAATCGTCAGCTCTTCATCTATTTAATAAATATTCAGTTTCTTATGTATAAGACTTTGTGCTCAGTGCTATGGGGAATACCCATGATGTAATAATAACAGCTGTAAGTGAGAACCACTTAAGTGATAAACACTCTGAAGTGCTAGAAAAATTTCCAAAAGAGATGTCTAAGCAATTAGCAGAGGCCTTGCGAAGGAGGCGGGGCTTGGCCTTGAAGTCTGTGGGTGGAGAGCTGGAAGGGCATTCCTCTGGAGAAAGCAGGTAGGAGCTGTGTGGGTGTCTTGGGGGACACATTGAGAGATAGGTTTGCATAAAGAAGACAAAATTATCAGCCAAAGATAGTGATGATTAATTTTGACTGTTGCTTCTCCTATTCTGCAGATCAATAATACCCAGACAATAAAGAAAATAAGGAAAAGACAAATCAAAACAAATGAGTGCCTGGAACAAGTCATATCCTTGAAACAACTGTGGCAGCGTCTCAGTCGCATTTCATAAAAACAAAATGAACCTTCAATAAAGTCACATTTCACAGCAAGAAAGCAAATCATTTTTATTAGGTAGATGGAACATTAACTGTAACTGTGACTTTTAAGAGACCACCAATGTTTTCATTGTTTGTTTTCATTTCAGAGGGTTTCTTAGCTTATTTTTGTAAGCATCTGTTGTTTAATGTAAGTGTATAATGTGGGGAAAGTATTAGCCCTCAAATGTCACAGGAGGCTTTTTTTCTTTTTTTAAGCATTAGTGCCTGAGCCACTGGCTTTGTGGCAGTAATTCTCAGCTGGAACTATATAAACCCTACTCAAGGAAAGAATCTAAAAATATAGTAGAAGGAGCACTTTTTCCCTTGGGAGATAAAAATGTTGAACTTGATAGCGTGTAAACCTCTGTTTAAAAGGCAGATATTTCTTTCATGAGTACAGACACTTGTGTTTTCATATCAAAATTTGCAAAGGAAAATGAAAACAAAAGAAGTGCTCAAAGTTGTACATATAATAAAACAACATGAAATAATTTCCAAGCAAAGCATTGTGAAAATATTTTAAGCCAAATTTTAAAAATTATCTAACAGACAAGAGTGGTATATGCAAGCCTATCCTGAAGAAGTTCCTTTGTTAGAGCTAAAATATATATATTTTAAAATTTATGGAATATAATTTATTTTGTAAGCAGTTTTTAAAATGTACATATTGCTTTGTTATCAACACTATTTTTTCTTAATAAAAAATTTTCAAATTCATTTCTTGTGAGTGATCTTTTTAATGTAGTAGGCAGTTTGTACATACATACTTTTCGGAGGGGCATCACTTTTCTTCAGTTCTTTCCCCTCCCCTTCTGCACTGTGCCTGTTGTCTCTGCCTATAGAGAGAATATTTGGGAATAGGTGACTTCAGGATGCTTTCCCATCATCCTTTCTCTTAAATTATGTCTCTAGTCCTTACTTCTTTCCCTTGTTGAACCTCCCCACACCTGAGAGAAACAAAGGAGGCAAAGGTAAACAAGGATGTCAAATCCATTCTCCTATTCTTTTTATTTTTCATTATTTTTATTAACTGAGACAGACCTAAAAAAATATGGAACACTTCACGAATTTGCGTGTCATCCTTGCCATTCTCCTATTCTTGGACGCCTGCTGCACACTAGACCTGCAAGCACCTCTGACTCACCGTCCACTAGAATGCTCCGGACGTCAGTGGGAGGGGCCACCAGAGCCATGCAACCCAGGTCACAGCGCAGGGCAGGAACATATCGGTTTTTCTTGTGAGTAGAAATTATCCCGTGGCCACTGCCCAGCAGGCTGGTCCTGAGGAGTGACAGAAGAGGGGAAGGTCAGCGTTCCTAAGTCCACCTTACCTGCCAAGAGGTGAAAAGAAGCTTATATTATGCATCCAGTTAGCATTTACAAAGCAACTACTATGTGCCAGGCCTTCAGCCAAGTACTGGGGATACAATCTAAAGAGGACACAGCTCTACCCAGAGAAGGTCAGATGTAGCTGGAGAGGCAGTCTCCTTTGCCCTAAGGGAAATTGGGACATAACTTCTTTCCCAAAACTTTCCTCTAAAGACCTGGCCCAGGACCTTAAGTGCCATTGTTAGAGGAACTATGTATCCTTCTTCTATGTATCCCATTGGAGTTTTAGTATAAAGATAATTGTTTATATTACTATCAAGTAAAAGTAATGAGCAAGATTTTCTCATATAAATCTATAACTTTTAGATTAATAAAACTCTATTAACCATATAATGCTAGTAACTTTTCCAAATTAAAAAAATAGGATTATACATTTCTCCTTCCTGAAATGTATTGCAGTTTCTTGGTGGACTAATACATGGTCAGTTTTATAAATGTCCTGTCATGTTCATGCTTAGTTGCTCAGCTCAGTTCAGTTGCTCAGTAATGTACAACTCTTGGCAACCCCAAGGACTGCAGCATGCCAGGCCTCCCTGTCCATCACCAACTCCTGAAGTTTACTCAAACTCATGTCTACTGAGTCGGTGATACCATCCAACCATCTCATCCTCTATCTTCCACTTCTCCTCCTGCCCTCAATCTTTCGCAATATCAGGATCTTTTGTAATGAGTCAGTTCTTCACATCAGGTCGCCAAAGTACTGAAGTGTCACGTTCAGCATCAGTCCTTTCAATGAACACTCAGGACTGATTTCCTTTAGGATGGACTGGGTGGATCTCCTCACAGTCCAAGGGACTCTCAAGAGTCTTCTCCAACACCACAGTTCAAAAGCATCAATTTTTTGGCACTCAGCTTTCTTCACAGTCCAACTCTCACATCCATGCATGATGACAGGAAAACCATAGCCTTGACCAGATGGGCCTTTGTTGGCAAAGTAGTGGGTCTGCTTTTTAATATGCTGTCTAGGTTGGTAATAACTTTTCTTCCAAGGAGTAAGCGTCTTTTAATTGCATGGCTGCAATCACCATCTGCAGTGATTCTGGAGCCCAAAAAATTAAAGTCTGACACTGGTTCCACTGTCTCCCCATCTATTTACCATGAAGTGATGGGACCAGATGCCATGATCATAGTTTTCTGAATGTTGAGCTTTAAGCCAACTTTTGCACTCTCCTCTTTCACTTTCATCAAGAGGCTCTTTAGTTCCTCTTCACTTTCTGCCATAAGGGTGGTGTCATCTGCATATCTGAGGTTATTGATATTTCTCTTGGCAATCTCAATTCCAGCTTCTGCTTTATCCAGCCCAGCATTTCTCATGATGTACTCTGCCTATAAGTTAAATAAGCAGGGTGACAATATACAGCCTTGATGTACTCCTTTCCTGATTTAGAACCAGTCTGTTGTTCCATGTCCAGTTCTAATTGTTGCTTCTTGACCTGCATACAGATTTCTCAGGAGGCAGGTCAGGTGGTCTGATATTCTCATCTCTTGAATAATTTTAAAGAGTTTGTTGTGATCCACACAGTCAAAGGCTTTGGCATAGTCAATAAAGCAGAAGTAGATGATTTTCTGGAACTCTCTTGCTTTTTTGACGACCCAGCGGATGTTGGCAATTTGATCTCCAGTTCCTCTGCCTTTTCTAAATCCAACTTGAACATCTGCAAGTTCACAGTTCACATACTGTCCAACTCTTTGAGATCCCATGAACTGTTGTCCTCCAGGCTCCTCTATCCATGGAATTCTCCAGACAAGAATACTGGAGTGAACTGCCATTCCCTTCTCCAGGGGATCTTCCTGACCCAGGGATCAAACCCAGGTCTCCTGCATTGCAGATGGATTCTTTACCATCTGGACCATGAGAGAAGTCCTAAATATTCTATAATCAATGGGGGGAAAGTAGCAAATTCTGATTTAAGCATATAGTTGGATATATACCCTTTGAGGCTACCTATGTTAATTACCAATATTCTTACTTTTCTTCAGTCAGAGGCTGAAAAAGCTAAATTAAGTCTACTCCTGTTATAGTTCATTATCCTGTATCCTTAAAGTTTTGCTTTTTAATTGTTCATACTCTTTATGTAATACCTAAAGATTCATATGAGATATTTATCTTTATGATTTAATTTGCTTCCAAGTTACAAATGTCCACTATTCTACTCTCAATATTTATTTTATATATCTCTCATATATTACTATGTGTGGCAGAGGGAAAAATTTGAGGAAGAGAGAGCATGCTTAGTTCTATCACTGTCATTGTATTGTTACATTTTCAGTTTTTATATTTCTACATTATTTGTATAATTTTAACCTGAAAAAGTATTTATATTTATTTCTTTCAAGCATTTGTTGATTTTTTGGTCACATCAAGTATACTGAGATCTTGAGACTCTGAATCTTGATTCTATTATTTATTTTAGCTCTCCCTCATAGGATTTCTATGGCTTAATTCAAGTTATTGAAAAAATATTGATCAGAACAGGAAGAAGATTTGTTGATCTTCAAAACAGGCATCTCAATAGGCAGAAAAGTCATTTGTCCATCTTCTTTGTTTTAAAGAAGTTCCTTTAATCTCTCAGAACTGAATCTCCGGTTTTCTCATTATGTCCATAATAAAGTAAAGGTCAGGGGAAATTTCTCAAATGCTCTACTGAGGTCAAAGCATATTAAGTCTATATCTTCCCCCTATCTGAAA
This sequence comes from Muntiacus reevesi, assembly GCF_963930625.1. NCBI lineage: Eukaryota > Metazoa > Chordata > Mammalia > Artiodactyla > Cervidae > Muntiacus > Muntiacus reevesi. Next base: position 284,981,378 of record NC_089249.1, read on the forward strand.
ATCAAATAAACTTATCTAAAAAAATGTTTCAAGTTTTTAATGTCTCAATTATATTCCTTTCTAAATCTTACAAACCAAATATTTTAAAAAATAATTATATTGAGCTGATCTGAGTTTTTTACTGTTCCTTTCCTTTATTCAAAAGTTCTGACTTGGTCAAAAAGTTCATTTGGGTTTTTCCATAAGATCTTACAGAAAAACCTGAACACACTTTTGAGCCAACCCAATATTTGTTGTTTAAACACTAGGTCACGTCCAACTCTTTGCAACCCCATGGACAATAGCCACCAGGCTCCCCTGTTCATGGGTTTTCCCAGGCAAGAATACTGGAGTGGGTTGCCATTTCCTTCTCCAACTCAATATTAACTTATTTCACATGTTTTCGTTATAGCTTTAGCTCTGAGACCATCTCCTGGCTGGCACTGTACTTTTTGATTACATCTATGCTTTTGACACCCAGTGTTTACAGAATACCAACTAATTAAGTTTCACTGACTGCTATTAATATAAAATTATTTATGCCTAAGCATAAGGATACTGGCTTATACATGAGGATAATAGCTAACTAGCTTTCTTGAATCCAGATTCGACACTTCTAAAATAAGGATGATGCTTCCTACATTAAAGAATTATTCATATCATGTATGACAAAACACACTGAAAAAAAATAAAAAAAAATTTTTTTAAGTAAAAAATAAAAAAAAATAAAATAAATTTTAAAAAAAGAATTATTATAAGAATTATAAAGTACCATATTATATATTATATATATTAATTAATTGATTAATTAATATACTATATATTACTATATGGTACAAGAATTTTAATTAATTAATTTATAATTATAATTAATTATATTATAAATTTATAAATTATATATATTATATATTTTATGTATTTATATATATAATTTATATATGTAATATATAAAAAGTATATAATTATATATATTAGAATACATTTATAATATATAATTAATTATAATAATAATTATTTTTATAATAATTATAAATAATTATAAATTATATAATAATTTATAAAAATTTATAATTCATAAAATTCATAAAAATTTATAAAAATTTATAAAATATAAATTATTTTTATATATAAATTATATATAAATTATATATATCCTATTATATATATCCTATATATAAATATATATAATACATAAATTATATTTATATATTTATAAATATAAAATTATAAAATATAAAAATTTATAAAATTTATAAAATTTTATGAAAATTTATAAAAATTTATAATTTATAAAAATTTATAAAAAATAAATTATAAATAATTGTAAATAACTATAAATAATTTATAATTAATTTAATTGTTAATAAATAATAATTAATTATGTATATTAATATTTATTTTACATATTACTATATATTATAAGAATTATAAAGTACTACTAAAGAATTATAAAGTATATAAAGTATTATAATAAATAAAAGACCATGTAAATTATAAGAAAAATATTGTAAATTTAGCTATTTAAATGCCTGTTTCTGGTGTTTTTTATTTTATCTTCTGCCTAAGACTGCTTTGCAGAAGTGGAAATGACGTTGAACACTGTAATCACATAATTGCTGACAGCTTAGCAATCTTGTCCTTAAAATTTTTGATTGGAAATTTTTGTTCCAGCTAAGATAGAGAAGGCAATGGCAACCCACTCCAGTACTCTTGCCTGGAAAATCCCATGGATGGAGGAGCCTGGTAGGGTGCAGTCCGTGGGGTCGCTAAGAGTCTGACACGACTGAGCGACTTCACTTTCACTTTTCACTTTCATGCATTGGAGAAGGAAATGGCAACCCACTCCAGTGTTCTTGCCTGGAGAGTCCCAGGGACGGGGGAGCCTGGTGGGCTGCCGTCTGTGGGGTCGCACAGATCGGACATGACTGAAGCGGCTTAGCAGCAGCAGCAGCAAGATGGAGTAACACTGTCTGGATTTAGCCTCCTCCCTGGAACAACTTCCCCCAACCCCAAACACACACACACACACACACACACACACACACACACACACACACACTCCAAGGAAAAAAACACATGCAAAATATATGGAATAGTGGTTTTCAAAATACTGGCCTTTTAGTGACAAAGGACAGTAATGCTGAAAAGGGAAACAAATGAAGTTTGTTACCAGTTGCCCAGCTTACTGGCTTGAGTTTCCTGATGGTGGCTCACGCAGGGCACTGAGGCGGAGCAAGCAGGCTTCCTGAGTTGAAGAAACAGGCTGAGAGCCCAGGCAGACCAGGGCTGGAGCTCACAGGACAGAGAGGTACACAGAGAAAGAAACCGCAGAGCTACAGAGGGCCTCCCTAGAGAGTTCAGCAGATCCCTGACCAGGACATGCGTTCTCAGGGATGCTGCAAGGAACCTGTCCGAGACCAGGGAAAGAGACTGCTGAGAAATTAGAGGACAGTGGCCGGTTCTCAGGGTCAGGAAGATTCCTGTCCCCACCAGCTATACGGAAAAACCTCAATTCAGTAGGCATTGGGTTGGGTGCTCAGAAGAGTCTCATCTCAGGAATGGAAAATCATTAGCCCAAGTCTACTTGCTGCAGTGATCCCACCTAACAAATCTTAAAAGCAAGACTTGAAAAGATCAAACAGTGCCCCAGTATTTTAGGTGCACTCTGTGACAAACCTCAAGAATATTTATAGGAATAAAAAATATCCAACAAGGCAAAATTCACAATGTTTGGCATGCAATTTAAGATTATCAGACATGAGGAACTAGGGAAATACTATCCATGATGAGAAGAAAAAATGAAACTTAAAACTAACATATAAGTTAAAATTAGCAGGCAAGGACATTAAAGCAATTTTTTTGGGTAACTGTTTTCAATAGGTTCAAAAAGTTAAATAGAAATGATGAAGATATAAACAAGACCCAAGTTCAACTTCTAGAGATGAAAGCTGCAATATATGAAATGAAAAATACAGTGACAGCATTAATAGATTAGATATTGCAGAAGAAAAAAATCAGTCAACTTGAAAACATACCAATATAGAGTATCCAAAGTTAAACACACAGAGAAAAAAATGATTAGAAATGAAAAGCCCATCAGTGAGCTGTAAAACAATTGCAAATGCCTAATATACGCATGTAGTGAGGACTCCTAATGATGTACTGTCACAGCCTTGAGAAATCCCACAGAAATAGCACCTGGAAACACAGCATATATTAAGAAATCCAGTTAATGATTATCTTTCATGTTTTTCTTAAGAATAATCTCCTTGTTACAGACCCCAAAGCCAGACCCAGAAGGGAGTATGCCTGGGGTCAGGGAAGCCTGGACCTTGGAGCACCGGGTGGGCGCCAGGCGTGAGTGCTGCCTGTGTACCCACTGATTGCTCCCGAGACCAGATCAGAAGGGACACCCTGGGCAAACACAAGGAGATCAGGACCACGTCAGTGACGTCCACGAAACTTAGGAGTAGGTGATTAACACAGCACATGTCTTGAGAAAGATAAGATCTGAGAAAGTCTTGTAGTCTGCAGTCAGGAATAAAAGCTGGACTCAGAGGGGACTCTGCGCCTCAGTCCAGCAGAGGCTGCATTCCCCTGGCCCTTTGCACCAGGTTTCATGCTCTGCCTTCCTTCTCGTGACTCCTGGACCATTAGGGCAACAACTGGCGCCCAACGTGGGGCTGGAGTGAAAGACCGCAAGAGCAAAAGTGAAACTACAGCGAGGCAAAACCTGGGATGGGTGAGAGGCCTCTGAAAATTCCCATGGTAAGTCCTTCAGGCATTTAGTCAGGGTTAAACTGGAAGATGCTGAGAGTGCAGAACACTATCACCAATATATTTGTTTATTAAGACAGCTCTTGAAAGTGGGGGGAACTTCTATTAGTGAAGGGCGATTGTTAGAATTGTTGCAAGCCATGGATAAATATTGCTGCTGGTTCCCATCAATAGTGACCTTAGATTTAAAAGTCTGGGAAAAGGTTGGAGCCGAGTTAAAGAAAGAACATGCAAAAGGAACTCCACTCCCTATTTCTACTCAGAGTACATGGCCATTAATTAAGTCAGTACTGGTTCCTTGGCACACTTCTGATTCTTTTGATGAAAGTGATTATGACTCTTTTGAAAAACCTCAAAGTTCAGAGTATGTGGACACTGAGGGAAAGGGCGAGCCCCCTGCAAAACCACTCCCACAGCTCCCAAGGGAGATGAGGGAGATTTCCATCCGCCTCCCCCACCCCGTCCCCTACCACCACCACCTGTGTTTGCAGGGAGCATCTTCCATTGAGAGTCTATGCTCACTCCTTATCTTTCATCCACACTGAAAGGAATTTTACAAGCACCAAGTGAGGGAGATTTAGAGGCTTTTCCTACTGCCTTTCCCGTTACTATCCATGAGTGGGTAGCTCCTGGTGTCCATCCTAACAACCCTAATGGAGTCTATGAGGCTATTCATGAAACGTTTCCTTTTAAAATCCTAAAGGAATTAAAACAAGCAGTATAAAATTATGGTGTAGATTCCCTGTTCACAGCGGGAATAGTTCAGGGTGTGGCAGAGGGCAATCACCTCATTCCAGTAGATGGGTCGACATTAGCAAAAACAGTCTTAGCCCCAGGGGAATTTCTTCAGTTTAGAACTTGGTGACAGGACCATCCTGAGACCCAGGCTACCTAATCAGGCTCATAATATCCCTGTTTCATATCCCCACATGGGTGGGGATAGGTCCATGGGGCAGAGGGCAAGATCAGATACGTATGGATGATCAAGCCATAGAGCAACTGCAAAGGTCTGCTTGAGGGCCTGAGAGGAAATAGAGTCAAAAAGTCAGACTTCTGTTTCCTTTCAAAAAATTGCCCAGGGGCCTAAGGAGCCATATGCTGAATCTACTGCCCAATTACAAGAGGCAGTCTGCAGGCAAGTTAGAAATGCCAAGGCGGCAGATGTCATTTTAGAATTGTTGGCTTATGATAATGGTAACATGGATTGCAAAAAAGTAATGAACCCTTTTAAAGGAAAAGCTAGTTTGAAGGATTATGTTAAGCTATGCCAGGGAGTGGGAACCAAATCCTTTAAAACTGATTTACTAGCTCAGGCTACGGCAGGATTAACACTTCCTAAATTCCCCAGCATTTGTGTTCATTGTGGGAAACCTGAACCTACTATACTGTTCATCAAGGCAAGGATACTGAAGTGGTTTGCCATTCCCTTCTCCAGTGGACCACATTCTGTCCGACCTCTCCACCATGACCCATCCATCTTGGGTGGCCCCACATGGCATGGCTTAGTTTCACTGAGTTAGACAAGACTGTGGTCCTGTAATCAGATTGGCTAGTTTTCTGTGATTTTGGTTTTAGTGTGTCTGCCCTCTGATGTCCTTCACAACACCTACCATCTTACTTGGGTTTCTCTTACCTTGGACATGGGATATCTCTTCACAGCTGCTTCAGCAAAGCACAGATGCTGCTCCTTACCTTGGATGAGGGGTATCTCCTCACGGCCGCCACTCCGGGTCCCCAATATGCTACTGGAGATGAGTTGAGAAATAACTCTAGCAAGAATGAAAGGATGGAGCCAAAGCAATACCAAGCTGGGGGTGTGACTGGTGATAGAAGCAAGGTCTGATGTTGTAAAGAGCAATATTGCATAGGAACCTGGAATGTTATGTCCATGAATCAAGGCACATTGGAAGTGGTCAAACAGGAGATGGCAAGAGTGAATGTCGACATTCTAGGAATCAGCGAACTAAAATGGACTGCAGTGGGTGAATTTAACTCAGATGGCCATTACATTTACTACTGTGGGCAGGAATCCCTTGGAAGAAATGGAGTAGCCATCATGGTCAACAAAAGAGTCCAAAATGCAGTACTTGGATGCAATCTCAAAAACGACAGAGAAATTCCTGTTCATTTCCAAGGCAAACCATTCAATATCACAGTCACCCAAGCCTATGTCCCAAACAGTAACACTGAAGAAGCTGAAGTTGAACGGTTCTATGAAGACTTACAAGACCTTTTAGAACTAACACCCAGAAAAGAAGTCTTTTTCACTATAGGAGACCAGAATGCAAAAGTAGGAAGTCAAGAAACACATGGAGTAACAGGCAAATTTGGTCTTGGAGTACGGAATGAAGCAGGGCAAAGGCTAATAGAGTTTTGCCAAGAGAACACACTGGTCATAGCAAACACCCACTTCCAACAACACAAGAGAAGACTCTACACATGGACATCACCAGATGATCAACACTGAAATCAGATTGATTATATTCTTTGCAGCCAAAGATGGAGAGGCTCTGTACAGTCAGCAAAAACAAGACCAAGAGCTGACTGTGGCTCAGATCATGAACTCCTTATTGCCAAATTCAGACTGAAATTGAAGAAAGTAGGGAAAACCACTAGAACATTCAGGTATGATGTAAATCAAATCCCTTATGACTACACAGTGGAAATGAGAAATAGATTTAAGGACTAGATCTGATAGACAGAGTGCCTGATGAACTATGGACAGAGGTTTGTGACATTGTACAGGAGAAAGGGATCAAGACCAGCCCCATGGAAAAGAAATGCAAAAAGGCAAAATGGTTGTCTGAGGAGGCCTTACAAATAGCTGTGAAAAGAAGAGAAGCCAAAAGCAAAGGAGAAAAGAAATAGAGGAAAACAACAGAATGGGAAAGACTAGAGATCTTTTCAAGAAAATTAGAGATACCAAGGGAACATTCCATGTGAAGATGGGTTCAAGAAAGGACAGAAATGGTATGGACCTAACAGAAGCAGAAGAGATTAAGAAGAGGTGGCAAGAATACACAGAAGAACTGTACAAAGAATATCTTCATGAACCAGATAATCACGATGGTGTGATCACTCACCTAGAGCCAGACATCATGGAATGTGAAGTGAAGTGGGCCTTAGAAAGCATCACTATGAACAAAGTTAGTGGATGTGATGAAATTCCAGTTGAGCTATTTCAAATCCTCAAAGATGATGCTGTGAAAGTGCTGTACTCAATATGCCAGCAAATTTTGAAAACTCAGCAGTGGCCACAGGACTGGGAAAGGTCTGTTTTCATTCCAATCCCAAAGAAAGGCAATCCCAAAGAATGCTCAAACTACCACACAGTTGCACTCATCTCACACGCTAGTAAAGTAACGCTCAAAATTCTCCAAGTCAGGCTTCAGAATACATGAACCGTGAACTTCCAGATGTTCAAGCTAGTTTTAGAAAAGGCAGAGGAAACAGAGATCAACATCCACTGGATCATTGAAAAAACAAGAGAGTTCCAGAAAAACATCTATTTCTGCTTTACTGACTATGCCAAAGCCTTTGACTGTGTGGATCACAATAATCTGTGGACAATTCTTAAAGAGGTGGGAATACCAGACTACCTGACCTGCCTCTTGAGAAATCTGTATGCAGGTCAGGATGCAACAGTTAGAGCTGGACAGAACAGCAAACTGGTTCCAAATCAGGAAAGGAGTACGTCAAAGCTGTATATTGTCACTCTCCTTATTTAACTTATATGTAGAGTATATCATGAGAAACGCTGGACTGGAAGAAGCACAAGCTGGAATCAAGATTGCCGGGAGAAATATCAATAACCTCAGATATGCAGATGACACCACGCTTATAGCAGAAAGTGAAGAGGAACTAAAAAGCCTCTTGATGAAAGTGAAAGAGGAGAGTGAAAAAGTTGGCTTAAAGCTCAACATTCAGAAAACTATGATCATGGCATCTGGTCCCATCACTTCATGGCAAATAGAAACAGTGGAACAGGGGAAACAGTGGAACCAGTGTCAGACTTTAATTTTTGGGGCTCCAGAATCACTGCAGATGGTGATTGCAGCCAGGCAATTAAAAGACACTTACTCCTTGGAAGGAAAGTCATTATCAACCTAGGTAGCATGTTATAAAGCAGAGACATTACTTTGCCAACAAAGGTCTGTCTGGTCAAGGCTATGGTTTTTCCAGTGGTCATGTATGGATGTGAGAGCTGGACTGTGAAGAAAGCTAGAGCCAAAAAATTGATGCTTTTGAACTGTCGTGTTGGAGAAGACTCTTGAGAGTCCTTTGGAAGACTGCAAGGAGATCCAACCAGTCCATCCTAAAGGAGATCAGTCCTGAGTGTTCATTGGAAGGACTGATGCTGAAGCTGAAACTCCAATACTTTGGCCACCTCATGCAACGAGTTGACTCATTGGAAAAGACCCTGATTCTGGAAGGGTTTGGGGACAGGAGGAGAAGGGGACAACAGAGGATGAGATGGCTGGATGGCATCACCGAGTCAATGGACATGAGTTTGAGTAAACTCCGGGAGTTGGTGATGGACATGGAGGCCTGTTGTGCTGTGATTCATGGGGTCATAAAGAGTCGGACACGACTGAGCAACCCAACTGAACTGAACTGGACATATTAGAGTTGAATGTAAACTCAAAAAAGGGAACTTTCAAAAGGGTAATTCATAAAAGGGGAATGTCCCCGACCTCTGTGTAAAATGTAAAAAAGGAAATCATTGGGCAAATCAGTGCCATTTTAAGCTTCACAAGGATGACTCCCCACTTTCGGGAAATGACCTCCAGGGCAAGCTCCCAGCCCCGGCAAACAAGGGAGCCTTATCCTGTTCAGACTCCACAAACATCTTCCCAACTACTCCCGCCAGCAACAACAGTCAGGATTCCATGCTGCGTCATGGAATCATCCCCAGCAACCCAAGGAAACACAGCTCTTGATGTAAGCAGTAGTCAGGATATTATTGTTACCCCTGGAGAAACAGCAGCTATTATTTCAACAGGAATATTTGAACCACTTCCACAGGTAACTTTTGGGTTATTGTTAGGAAAATTGGGAGTAACTTCCCGGGAAGTTCAAATTCATACCAGAGTTATAGACAGTGATTATAAAGGAGAATTGAACGTCATGGTCTCCACCACTTTTCCCTGGAAGGTTTCTAAAGGGAATAGAAGTGCTCAGCTTTTAATTCTGCCTTATGTGGGTATAGGATATTCAAACAAAAAGCAGGGTTCCAGGGGATTTGGAAGCACAGGCCAGGCTTATATTTTTCTCACTGAAAAGATATTGGAATCCAGACCCACTTGTCAAGTCAAAATTTTCAAGGTTAAAGGATATTGGAGCCGATGTTTCCATTATCACCAGCTCTCAACATTGGCCTAAAGCATGGCCAGCTAGCCTGCTCCAATGTCTATTATAAGTCTGGGGCAGGCACAAAGACTAAAAAGAAGCACCATGGTATTGTCTTGTTCAGGGCCTGATAAACAACTAGCCACTATCCAACTGTCAGGGGAGTGTAATCTCCTTGGTTCTGTCTCATCACAACAAAAATTTGAAGCAACGGATGTTAAAGCCCTCGGTGCATCAGAGCTCTCGGACAGCGTTACAGCTCTGTGTTACAGCCCAGTTTTACTTAGAAAATAAAGGAAAATACATCCTTGAGGGGTGAGGGCATGTTGACCCAAAAGACGTGAAGACAAGAGAGACGGAAAAAGAGAGACAGACAGAGAGAGTGTGCCTGGGAGAGAGAGACCCCGGCCCTTGGCTCCTCTTTTCATATGCTTTTACTCCTCCTCCCCCCCCCCCCCCCGCCCTGGTCATGCCCTATGTAAATTGGGCTAGGTAGGAGTGCTGTTTGTTCTACCTGAGGTCCTCACTCTGGCCCTCAGACTTTCTTTGTTCTATTTTCCCGGGCTTTTACCTTCCTTGTCTTTTAGCCCCTGCCATTCTGGACTCCTGTTTCCTATTCTAACTACCTAACACCCCCCGCCCCCCACCAAGAGATGGGAGGCCCAATTCTTTGGGAATAGGGGTGTCGAGGTCTTTCTGGCTACTTCCTGCTGAACTGGGATGGTGAGGGGCATTGGGCATCCCCTCTTGCTAGTCTCACGCCTCAGAGTCCTTTAAGCAGTGTCCATCTAAGAGTCAGTGATATTTTCTGTCATTGGCTACAGTTTTATATATCCTTATTAAACTGGCAATGCATGTTGTAGCATGATAACCTGGGCAGAGACAAAAAAGGTTCAGTTCAGTTCAGTCACTCTGTCGTGTTTGATTCTTTGTGACCCCATGAACTGCAGCACGCCAGGCCTCCCGGTCCATCACCAACTTCCAGGATCAACCCAAACCCATGTCCATTGAGTTGGTGATGCCATCCAACCATTTCACCCTCTGTCATCCCCTTCTCCTCCTGCCCTCAATCTTTCCCAGTATTAGGGTCTTTTCAACTGAGTCACCTCTTCACATCAGGTGGCCAAAGTATTGGAGTTTCAGCTTCAACATCTGTCCTTCCAATGAAAACTCAGGACTGATCTCCTTTAGGATGGACTGGTTGGATCTCCTTGCAGTCCAAGGGATTCTAAAGAGTCTCCTCCTACACCACAGTTCAAAAGCATCAATTCTTCAGCACTCAGCTTTCTTTATAGTCCAACTCTCACATTTATATATGACCACTGGAAAAACCATAGCCTTGACTAGACGGATCTTTGTTCCCAAAGCAATGTCTCTGCTTTTTAATATGCTGTATAGGTTGGTCATAACTTTCCTCCCAAGGAGTATCTGTCTTTTAATTTCAAGGTTGCAATCACCATCTGCAGTGATTCTGGAGCCCCCCAAAATAAACTCAGCCACTGTTTCCACTGTTTCCCCATCTATTTGCCATGAAGTGATGGGACCAGATGCCACGATCTCAGTTTTCTGAATGTTGAGCTTTAAGCCAACATTTTCACTCTCCTCTTTCAATTTCATCAAGAGGCTTTTTAGTTCTTCTTCACTTTCTGCCATAAAGGTGGTGGCATCTGCATATCTGAGGTTGTTGATATTTCACCAAGCAATCTTGATTCCAGGTTGTGCTTCTTCCAGCCCAGCGTTTCTCATGATATACTCTGCATATAAATTAAATAAGTAGGGTGACAATATGCAGCCTTGACATACTCCTTTCCTGATTTGGAACCAGTCTGTTGTTCCATGTCCAGTTCGAACTGTTGCTTCCTGAACTACATGCAGGTTTCTCAAGAGGCACGTCAGGTGGTCTGGTATTCTCATCTCTTTAAGAATTGTCCACAGTTTATTGTGATCCACACAGTCAAAGGCTTTGGCATAGTCAATGGAGCAAAAATAGATGTTTTTCTGGAACTCTCTTGCTTTTTTGATGATCCAGTGGATGTTGGCAATTTGATCTCTGATTCCTCTGCCTTTTCTAAAACCAGTTTAAACATCTGGAAGTTCAATACAAAGAAATAGAGGAAAACAATAAAATGGGAAAGACTAGAGATCTCGTCAAGAAAATTGGAGATACCAAGGGAACATTTCATGTAAGAATGGACTCAGTAAAGGACAGAAGTGGAAATAATGGAACTAATAGAAATAGAAGATATTAAGAAAAGGTGGTAAGAATACACGGAAGAACTGTACAAAAAAGATCTTCAGGACCCATATTATCACGATGGTGTGATCACTCACTTAGAGCCAGACATTATGTAATGAAGTCAAGTGGGCCTTAGAACGTATGAACAAAGTTAGTGGAGGTGATGGAATTCCACTTAAGCTATTTCAAACCCTCAGAGATGATACTGTGAAAATGCTTCACTCAGTATGCCAACAAACTGGGAAAACTCAGCAGTGGTCATAGGACTGGAAAAGGTCAGTTTTCATTCCAATCCCAAAGAAAGCCAATGTCAAAGAATGCTCAGACTACCACACAATTGCACTCATCTCACACGCTAGTAAAGTAATGCTCAAAATTCTCCAACCCAGGGCTCAGCAATATATGAACCATGAACTTCCAGATGTTCAAGCTGGTTTTAGAAAAGGTAGAGGAAAGAGATCAAATTGCCAACATCCACTGGATCATCAAAAAAGCAAGAGAGTTCCAGAAAAACATCTATTTTTGCTCTACTGACTATGCCAAAGCCTTTGACTGTGTGGATCACAATAAACCGTGGACAATTCTTAAGGAGATGAGAATACCAGACCACCTGACCTGCTTCTTGAGAAACCTGTATGCATATCAGGAAGCAACAGTTCGAGCTGGACATGGAACAACAGACTGGTTCCAAATCAGGAAAGGAGTATGTCAAGGCTGCATATTGTCACCCTGCTTATTTAATTTATATGCAGAGTATATCATGAGAAACGCTGGGCTGGAAGAAGCACAAGCTGGAATCAAGATTGCCGGGAGAAGTATCAATAACCTCAGATATGCAGATGCCACCATTTTTATGGCAGAAAGTGAAGAGGAACTAAAGAGCCCCTTGATGAAAGTGAAAGAGGAGACTGAAAACGTTGGTTTAAAGCTCAACATTCAGAAAACTGAGATCATGGCATCTGGCCTATCACTTCATGGCAAATAAATGGGGAAACAGTGGAAACAGTGGCTGAGTTTATTTTGGGGGTCCCAAAATCATGGCAGATGGTGACTGCAGCCATGAATTTAAAAGACAGATACTCGTTGGAAGGAAAGTTATGACCAACCTAGACACCATATTGAAAAGCAGAGGCATTACTTTGGCAACAGATGTCCGTCCAGTCAGGGCTATGATTTTTCCATTAGTCATGTATGAATGTGAGTGTTGAACTATAAAGAAAGCTGATCGTCAAAGAATTGATGCTTTGACTGTGGTGTTGGAGAAGTCTCTTGAGAGTCCCTTGGACTGCAAGGAGATCCAACCAGTCTATCCTAAAGGAGATCAGTCCTTAGATGTTCATTGGAAAGACTGATGCTGAAGCAGAAACTCTAATACTTTGGCCACCTGATGTGAAGTGCTGACACATTTGAAAAGACCCTGATGCTGGGAACGATTGAGGGCAGGAGGAGAAGGGGATGACAGAGGGTGAGATGGTTGGATGGCATTAACGACTCGATGGATATGAGTTTGGGTAAACTCTGGGAGTTGGTGATGGACAGGGAAGCCTGGCGTGCTGTGTGTGGTTCATGGTGTTGGAAAGAGTCTGACATGACTGAGCGACTGAACTAAACTGAACTGTAAGCTAATTGGCACTCCCCCGCCCCAGAGGTGACAGGACAGCTCCAAGGAACTGTCAAAAGAGGAGGTGTGTGTGGTTACCCAGTGGCTGGGATGATCCTCCCACTCATTAGCATATGAATTCATTTAGCTGGAAAATGTAGCCAGACCTCATTCCATGGCTAAACCCTTGCCCTCTGCAATGGCCCATCCCCTTCAGCGTGTACTTCTCTCTGAATCCTAACAAAGCCACCTCTTACCTTTGTCAGGCGAGTTTTTGCTCCTCGGTTCTTTGTCTCATCACAACAAAGATTTGGAGTGACGGACATTAAAGCCCTCAGCACGTCACAGCTGCTGGGTCTTGGACAGACTATGTTATAGCTCTTAGACAAATCAGTGTTACAGCTCTATTTTATTTAGAAGATAGCAGGAGAATCCATCCTCGATGAAGAGAAGAGAGTGGAGGAGTGCGCCAGCGCAGGGAGGAGAGGGGGGAGAGAGAGAGAGAAAAAGAGCATTCGCACGAATGGGAAAGAGCCCTTTGGCTCCTCTTTTCGCTTTTTTATTTTTTTCCTTCCCCCGGGTCTGCCCTATGTAAATTGGGCTTGACCAGGAGGGTTGTTCTACCTGAAGTCCTCACTCTGGTCCTCAGACCTTCCTTTGACCTTCTTCTGTTCTGTTTTTGCATGTTTTTCCCTTCCTTGTCTTTTAGCCACCGCCATTTTGGACTCCTTCTCCCTATTCTAACTATCTAACATTCACCCCTCAAGAGATGGAAGGCCCAATTCTTTGGGAATAGGGGCATCGAGGTCTTTCTGGCTACTTCCTGCTGAATTGGGACAGCAAGGGGTATTGGGCCTCCCCCTCTTGCTAGTCTCAAGCCTCAGAGTCCTCATAGCGGTGTCCATCTAAGGGTGAGTGACATTTTCCATGGTTGGCTGTAGTTGTATCTTTGTTGAACTGGCACTGCATGTTGTAGCTTGTTGACCTGAGCAGAGGCAAAACAGGTTAGACAATTGATAATGTATGGAACAATCATAAGCAGCATCAGTATGGTGTAACAAGGACTAGTAGGGGCATTAGCCAACTCCAAATTCCCATCACCAGGATGGCTCAAGTCCCTCCTTGTTCAGGTATCAGAAGATTTATCTCCTGCCTGTTTTGGAGTACAACCTCTGTCAAGCTGTGTTGGCTCTTTAGAGCTATCCTGAGAAATCTTATCCCCTGAAACCAGATTTTGGAGGTATTCATTAGAATGGCACTCATTTGTAGTCCTGAATAGGTATCTGAGATCTCCCAGGGACTCACAGGTATATTGAGTGTCCTCTTCAGTTTTCTTCCATGGCTTGACTCGTGAGTAGTGAATCCAGGAGTCATGCCCTAGTACCTTGACCGCTGTGGGGGCAGAAAGTATTACAGGGTAGGGGCCCATCCATGTGGGCTGGAGTTGAGCCTTTGGGGACCCATCTTTCCAGACTTTAACTAGGACCTGAGTCCCTGGAGCCTATAGTGGTGACTCCTTAGAGTCTTTTGGGTCCTTGTTCATACCCCACAAGTGTATATCCTGTTGGAATTGCCCAATGGCTATGGTATAAGACTGGAGGGTCTGAACCTCTGGATCTAGGAAGAGGTCATTGACATAAACAAAAGGTCTCCCATATAGCATCTCATAAGGACTAAAACTAACCTGTTCCTTAGGGGCAATACAGGGGTGGAGGGGGGCTATTGGTAAAGCCTCCTTCCAGCCCAGGGAGGTCTCCTGGGTTATCTTTTTTATCACTGATTTTAAGAATTGGTTGACTCTTTCTACTTTTCCTGAAGACTGAGGCCTCCAGGCACAATGGAGATAATAAGTAATGCCCAATATTTTAGAGACCCCTTGGGTGACTTTAGAAGTAAATGATGTCCCATTGTCACTTTGTAATGACCTGGGCAGACCAAATCTTGGAATGATTTCATGGAGTAGTTTTTTACTACCTCCTCAGTCTTCTCAGTCCGGGTGGGAAAGTCTTCAATCCATCCTGTGAATGTATTCATCATGACTAATAGGTATTTATACCCTTGAGAAACTGGCATCTGGATGAAGTTCATCTGCCAGTCCTCTCCTGGATAGGTCCCATGTCGTTGGATGGTCTGGGCCAGCTGGGGTCTTTGAGATCCTTGGGGGTTGTTTAATTGGTAAGTGGGACAAGAGGAGACCACTTGCCTTATAGTTGTTTGGAGGCCTGTTCTTCTGAAGGACCTTTCTAGTAATCTTTGGAGGGCCTTTTCCCCTAAATGAGTGGTGGCATGTAAGGAGTTAACCAACTTCCATTGGAGGTTCCCAGGCAGGAAGAGGAGTCCCTCCTTTTGCAACCACCCTGTATGATCTTCTTGAAAGCCCTCACTCTTAGCTTTAAGAGCCTCACCTTCAGTATATGAAGGAGTTTCTGGCAAATTAGTCTGTGGAACTAGGGTGGCCACCCCTATTAGGTCATTGTTCTGTAATGCTGCTCTCTTAGCTGCCTGATCAGCTGCTTGGTTCCTTCATGCCACTTTCGTGCTCACTTTTTGGTGTCCTTTACAGTGGGAGACTGAAACCTCCGTGGGCAGATGGACTGCCTCCACGAGTCTAAGAATTTTATCACCATATTTGATTGGAGACCCTTGAGGGATCAAGTGGCCCCTTTCTTTCCAAATAGCCGCATGTGCATGTAGCACCAGAAAGGCATACTTGAAGTCAGTGTAAATGGCTATTCTTTTTCCTTTTCCCAGCTCTAGAGCTCTAGTCAGGGCTATGAGCTCAGTTAATTGGGCTGAAGTACCTGGTGACAGAAGCTTAGCCTCTATGGTCTCAAAATTGGAGACTACTGCATACCCGGTTCTTCTTTTTGCATCTAACACAAAGCTGCTTCCATCAGTGTACCAGATTTCTTCAGGGTTAGTCAGAGGATCTTCTGACAATCCCTCTCGAGGTTTTGTCCAGTGGTCTAAGGTTTCTAGACAAGAGTGAAAGGGGAGAGAGGCCTCCGGGGTAGGCAGGAGGGTGGCTGGGTTAAGAACCTCACAAGGAGATATAGTGAGTCTGGATTTTCCATCAGCATTACCTTATATCTGAGGATTCTTTGATCAGACATCCATAAATGGCCTCTCCCATTTAGGAGTTGTTTTACTTGGTGGCTGGTAAAAATAGTTAATTTGCCCCCAAAGGAGAGCTTTAAAGCATCTTCTATCATGATTGCAATAGCTGCAAGATTTCAAAAACAGAGGGGGGCAGCCTTGGGTAGTTGGATTGAGTCTCTTGTATAAGTAAGCTACAGACTGGGGCTCAGATCCCAACCTTTGAGTTAACACTTCCAAGGCTGTTCCCTCTCTTTCATGGACATAAAGTTGGAATGCTTTTTCTGGGTCTGGCAGCCTCAAGGCAGGTGCCTGAGTTAAGGCCTGTTTTAGTGTAGCCTCTACCTCCTTTTGAGGAGTTCCCCACATTAGTGTGATTGAATCATCTCGTCCCTTTAAGCTTCTATATAAGGCCTGGGCAATTACACCATAGTTGGATATCCAGATTCTACAGTACCCAGTTAGCCCCAGGAAAGCTCGCAGTTGTTTTTGAGTCGTGGGGGACGGCAACTGGAGGATTCCTTGTACCCGATCCGAGGACAGCCTCCTAGACCCGTGTGTAATCTGAACTCCCAGGTAAGCGACTTTTGTCATCTGTGCCTTAGCATGGGAGACTTTATATTCCCTTTCTGCCAAAAAGTTTAGAACCTGAATTGCATGTTGTTGGGCATTTTCCTCATCTGGAGAGCAGATTAGTAGGTCACCTATGTATTGTGATATTTTCCCATTAGGTTCAAGGTCTAGATCTAGGAGATCCCAGCTAAAGGCCTGTCCAAACAAGTGGGGCTGTCTCTGAACCCTTGAGGTAATACTGCCCAAGTCATCTGTTGGTGTTTTTCTCCTGGGGCCTCCCACTCAAAGGCAAAAAGATATTGGGATTCCTTAGCCAGTGCTATGCAAAAAAAAAAAAAAAAAAAAAATGCATCTTTGAGATCCAAGATTGTTAACCACTTGGCACTGGGTGGGATTTCCCCCAAGATTACATAGGGATTGGGTACTGTGGGGTGTAGGGGGACTACAGCTTCATTTATGATCCAGAGATCTTGAATCATTTACCAGGTTCCATCTTTTTTCTTTACTGAGAGGATTGGGGTGTTACATGGCGAACTGGTGGGGACCAATAGCCCATAAGCCAGGAATTTAATTATCAAAGGCTGTAGTCCCTCCCAAGCCTCTCTTCTGAGGGGATATTGTTTCTGGTTAGGAAACCAAGTGAGATCTTGGAGGACAATGATGACCGGTTCAGCTTGGTGGGCTTGTCCAGGAATTCCCTGGTCCCACACCTAAGGGTTAATTTTGTCTTCCCATAGTTTTTGGTCCCTCTCTATTGGCGAAGGTATAATGTGTTCTTCAATAGTAACCAGGGGCTGTAGAGCTCTAGGGGCTGAAAAGCTTCTGATCACAAGGGTGGTCCCCAGTTTAGTTAGTATATCTCTTCCTAATAAGGGAGTAGGACACTCAGGGACCACCAGAAACTGGTGGGAGAATATCTGTCCATCCCTGCAACAAAGAAGTGCTTGGGTGAATCTTTTAGTAGTTGCTTTTCCAGTAGCACCCAAAATGGTACAGGTTTGGGAGAAGAAGGCTCTGGAGTAGGAGATCAAGACAGAGTAGGTAGCCCCCATGTCAACCAAGAAATTCTTGGACCTACCTGCCACATTCAGTTGCACCCTTGGCTCCAGCCCCGTGATGGTTATCTGTGACAGGCGGGCTGGCTGGAGCGGGCTGCTTCAGTCCTCTTGAATCATCGTGAGGGAAGACTTGACACTTGACCTTGAGGCTCTTGGGTCCCCGAGGCAGAGTGCCACCCAACGTCCCAGTTGATGGCATTTGTGGCAAGTCGTTCCAGGAGCCTTGTCAAGGTTTGGACACTCTTTGGCCCAATGCCCCGCCTATCTACAGATTAGGCATTTGCCTCGTGCCTTGTCCTTCAAGGAATCGGGGTGTACCATAGGTCTTCCCTGGAGGGCGGCCAGCATCTGGGACCTTGTCTCTTTCCTTCTCTCCCTCTCTTGGGCCTTGGCCTCTTTCTCCTGTTCTCTGTTATAAAAGGTACTGGTGGCTGTCTGGATCATCACATCTAAAGAGGCAGCAGGATCCTGCTGTTGTAACTTAATTCTAATATCTGATGCACATTGGGACAGGAATTTGTCCTTTAAAACCACCTGTCCCTCGCAACAGTCTAAGTTCAGATTGGCAAACTTTTGGAGTTCCTCTTTTAGCCTTTCCAGAAAGGCAATGGGGTTCTCATTGGGCTCCTGAGTTATTGCTGAGACTGGGCACAGTCCCACAAGCAATAGGCTTCCTTCTGTTTCCATGGGTGGACTTCCTTAGGGATGAGTCTTTCTGAAGCTTATCCTACCCAGAACTGTTGCAACCTGAGAGCCAGGTGTCCCCGGGTCAGGGTGCAGATCCCCAGGCAGGCTGAGGTGTGACAGCCTCCTAGAGATCAAATCCCCAGGCAGGTCGAGGCGTGACGACCTCTCGAGAATTGAGTCCCTGGGCAGGTCGAGGCGTGACGACCTCCTGGGACCCCTGGGACCAGCAGACCCCCTAGCAGGTTGAGGCGTGACAACCCTTCAAGGACCAGATCCCTAGGTAGGTCAAGGCGTGATGACCTCCTGGGACCCCCGGACTGGAGTTTGGGCATCCCCAAGGTCTTCAGTGTGACCAGTGCTAGGTAGGATTAAGGGGTTGGATATCATACAGTACTTCCCTTCCAAGGCCAGCTATTTTCTGTTTGTCCCTCTAGAAGATTGTGGAGGCAACTCTGTGGGCCCGGATGGGGCTAAGGAAAAGAGCATGAAACAGGAGGGATGGAGGCAGAGCATAACCTTTGAAAAAATGACATAGCACAAGGGCATGACATAAACCAATTAAAATCAATTGGGTCCAACAGACAAGTCAAATTCAAGTAAACCTTAATCCCCAATCTATAAGCCAAAAGACACACCCAGAGGTGGCAGAACAGCTCTAAGGCACTGTCAAAAGAGGGAGGAGTGGGTGGCTCCCCCATGACTGGGAGGATCCTCCCACTCATTAGCATATGAATTAACATACCCCACTCCTGCTCACAAAACCTAAACAGGCCGCATTCTTTGGCCCAAGCCCTTGCCCTTGGCAATGGCCCACACTTCTCTCTGAATCCTAACGAATCCACCTCTTACTTTTTGGCCGGGCTCGAGTCCCAGGAGAGAGCTGAAGGACAGGAGGAAAAAGCAGTGGGAAAAACGTGGGAAAACAAAATTAAGATTTTGTTAGGCATGTCCCTCCAGCCATAGGAGCGAGGACCTCCTACCTTAACCGGAGGTCTTCTGGAATCTGAGATTGAGCCCTGTGAGCTTTCTGCTGAGTTCGTTTTTCACTGTGCCAGCACGATGAGCTTCGCTGAGTTGGTCTCCTGCTGTGCTTGGCCTCTTCTGCGCGGAGGTTCTTTCAGCCAGGTTAAACCCGAGGCACGCCACCATAGATGTCAGGCGAGTTTATGCTCTTGGATTCTTTGTCTCATCACAACAAAGATTTGGAGTGACGGACATTAAAGCCCTTGGCGCATCACAGCTGTTGGGTCTTGAACAGACTATGTTATAGCTCTTAGACAAACCAGCATTACAGCTCTACTTTATTTAGAAGATAGCAGGAGAATCCATCTTTGAAGAAGAGAAGAAGAGTGGAGGAGTGCGCCAGAGTGGGGAGGAGAGGGGGGAGAGAGAGAGAGAGCGTATGCACACATGGGAGAAAGAGAGAGCCCTTTGGCTCCTCTTTTTATGTTTTTTTCTCCCCCCTGGGCCTGCCCTATGTAAATTGGGCTTGGCCAGGAGTGCTGTTCTACCTGAAGTCCTCACTCTGGTCCTCAGACCTTCTTTTGACCTTCTTCTGTTCTACTTTTGTGGTTTTTTCCCTTCCTTGTCTTTAGCCACTGCCATTTTGGACTCCTTTTCCCTATTCTAACTACCTAACACCTATCACTGTGTCTCTCACTGAAGTTTTGCAATGAAACATCAGAGACTGAGCTTCATTAGCTCCTGAAGCCAGGCATCCTAAGTTTTGACTGGGCTTCCTAAGTCCTGGGAGAGAGGAGATGAGGATGGGAGGAAAAAGCAGTGTGGAAAACGTGCCAAGGAATCCCCTTCATATCCTGTTGGAAAATCTGCTAAATACCTGACCTGTGCTCACAGTTTTCATTGGCCTGATCCTTGGCAAAAGAAGATTAAGGACAGAAGAACCCCCACTGGCTTGGGCAACAGCTCCTGGGGCTCAGCAGAGAGTGCCTGTGGGACATACCGAGGAGCAGCCTCTCCAGAGTCCCTCAAGGCGCCCACTGGCACTCGCCTGTTCACCGCGGGTTCAAGGAAACAAGAAATGAGAGGTTGTAAAGGAATTAAGATTTCATTAGGCATATGTCCCTCTAGCCACAGGAGTGAGGACCTCCTGCCTTAACCGGAGGTCTTCTCGAATCTGAGACCGAGCCACGTGAGCTTTGTGCTGAGTTCGTTTTTCACTGTCCCAGTCTCCAGCACGATGGGCTTCTTGTCCCTTCCCCTGCGCTGGGTTTTCCTTGCGTTCTGCTTCCACCGTGGGAGATACCGCGAGTTGGGCTCCTGCTGAGCTTGGCCTCCTCCTTGCGGGGCTGCGCCGGGGTTGTTTCAGCCAGGTTACACCCGAGTCAGGGCACCATAGATGTCAGGCAAGTGTATGCCCCTCGGTTCTGTCTCGTCACAACAAAGATTTGAAGCGATGGACGTTAAAGCCCTCTGCGCGTCACAGCTCTCGGACAGTCAGCGTTACAGCTCCGTGTTACAACTCAGTTTTATTTAGAAAATAAAGGAAAATACATCCTCAAGGTGTGAGGGCACGCCAACCAAAAAGACACGAAGAGAAGAGAGAGAGAAGGAGACAGCACGTGTGGGCAGGAGAGAGAGTCCCAGACCTTTGGCTCCTCTTTTCATGTTTTTTTTTCCTCCCCCTGGGCCTGCCCTATGTACATTGGGCTAGCCAGGACTGCTGCTTGTTCTACCTGAGGTCCTCACTCCAGTCCTTGAACCTTCCTTTGTTCTATTTTCGCAGGCTTTTATCTTCCTTATCTTTTAGCTCCCACCATTCTGGATTCCTTTTTCCTATTCTAACTACCTAACACAACCTTATATTGTTGTATCCACACGTTCCAGGAAACAAACTCACTCAGAAGGACAATGCAGAAAGTGGAGTGCCGTTAATTACCCTGGTTGGCCCAAGGCAGAGTCTCCTCTTAGCCAAGGACCCTGACCAGTTTTTGTGAAAACCTTATATTCCCTAAGTGTTCGTGCACAAACCCACCTCCCCAAATTCCCTGAAACTAGTCTGAACAAAGGAAAAGAAAGATACAATCAAAGTTAACCTGTGATTCATATGCCTTAAGCCTAGGTAGTTAACAGTGGACAATTATCAATCGGCCTGTGGTCATAACCCAATAAGCATAATAGAATTTATGGTTCTATTTGGTTACACAGATAACTAGGGTATTCTTTTAGGCAATGGAGAGTCTAGGTATGAGTCCTAGGGTTCTTCCATCCAGGGGGCGTGGTTTTTCAGTTGGAATGTCGTTTCCATAGATACTGGGCATATAGCTCATAGTCCACTGTCCAGTCCAAGATGGATTCCTGCTTTCAAGATGGAGCCTGTTCTGTCTGTTTCCTCCTTCATTCCCCACTCTTGATGCTCTTAACTCATAGTATGAGCATCACTCATAGGTATATATTGCACCCTGGCTCTCTGACTGCCAATTTGGGAGAACGATACCAACCTTTGAGTTACAAAGTTCATAATACACTGTAAAATGCAGGATCCACAAAGCAGAATTTTCAAGGCAAAAATAACAATGGTAAATATAGTTTTCCACCAATCACCCTTCACCCAAGATAGGACCAAAGTCCAAAAAGAAAGATCATCATCAACATAGCTTTTACCTGACTTTTCATGTTATCTAGAGTGGCTGATATATTGCCAGGTAAATCAGGAATATACAGACAACATTCAACTTTAATTATAGCACATAGCTGAAACAATAGCTAGTCTTAAGATGACACCAGCAAGTCCTTGTAGCAGCAGTTGATTGTAGAGCTCCATCTCTTTTTCTTCTTTAAGATGATCTTGGTTTCACGGGGATCAGTGGGGTCCTTTTGTGTAGTCCCCTCCGTGTCCGCCAGGTCTGCATGGTACGCTCTCTTTACCCTCACGTGGTGGATCCAGGGGGTGACACCTGCAGCTTTAACTGCCGGAGGGCTGGTTAGAACAACAGTACATGGACCCTTCCAATGTGGGGCCAAGGAGTCGTGTTTCCAGTCCTTGACCCACACCTGATCCCTGGGCACAAATTCGTGAATCTTTTCCCCAAGGGGGAACGGCACCCTTTCTTGTACAAACTTAGTTACCTGATTTATTACCTTGCCCAGTTGTTCCATCTGCTGTGAAATCTCATCTCCCCTTACCTGAGGCAAATTTGTTGACACCTGTTTTATTATGGGAGGGGGACTCCCATACACAATTTCATACGAAGAACAGCCATGGGACCATGGCGTCATCCTGAGTCTGAGCAGAGCCGTTGGAAGTAAGTCCACCCAGGAGCAGTCAGTCTCTATGATCTACTTGGAGAGTGTCTCTTTAAGTTTTCAGATGGTTCGTTCCACTATTCCAGAACTCTGGGGCCTATATGCCATATGTAATTTCCACTCGATATTTAGAGCTTTACATACCTGTTGAATTAAGTCAGCTACAAAGGCAGGGCCATTGTCTGATCCTATACTGGTTGGGAACCTGAATCTGGGGATTATTTCTCAAAGCAGACATTGAGCCACTTCATTTGCTTTTTCAGTTCGGGTGGATAAGCCTCCACCCATCCTGAGAAGGTACATACCATGAGTGTTGGCAGGGTTTAAAGTCCACTTAGAGTTCCTTTTAACTGTATTCCTGGAGGGTTTTGTTTATGTCCAGGGGCAGCATTGACCTTTTTCATTTTTGGTGGCCTTTTCTGAGTCAGCCAGCTGGTCTTGGGCCAGGGTATACCGTGGGAGAGTCAAAGTTAACGCAGGTATTTTTGAGAGTACAAAGGTTCTGATAGATCCCCCACCAGCAGCCCCAAATTTCTGAGCCGTATGTTTTGCAGCTTTATCTGCTAGTCAGTTTCCCCATGTTTGTGGCGTGTCTTCCTTTTGGTGACCCCAACAATTTATCACTGTTACCTTTTCAGGTTCCCATACAGTATGTAATAGAGTCAAGATTTCCTCTTTGTTTTTAATGTCCTTTCTGTTGGCTGTCAGAAGACCTCTCTCTTTATGTAAAGCCCCATGTACATGTAAAGTAGCAAAAGCATACATGGGGTCTGTGTAAATGTTTGTCTTCTTACCTTTGACAGCTGGAGGGCCCGGATTCAAGCCTATAGTTCGACACGTTGAGAAGACCAGTGTGATGGCAGAGAGCTAGCCTCAATGATGGTTTCTTCCATGACTACTGCACATTCCGTTATCCTTGTTTCACCAGGCTGGTGACATTGGTGTATAAGACCCAATCTGTGTCCGGGATTGGCTGGTCTCTCAAGTCAGGTCTGCTGGCATAAACTTCTTCTAGGATTTCCTTGCAATCATGTGAGGGCCCACCTTCTCCCACAGGAAGGAGAGTGGTCAGATTCAGGGCCTGACAAGGCTCAATAGTAACATGGGGGTTCTCATATAACAGTCCCTGGTACTGAGTAATCTGGGATGTCGACAGCCACTTATGGGGTTCCCCTCGCAGGAGAGTGTTGACCTCATGCGGGACTTTTACTATCAAATCTTGGCCCAAAGTCAACTTGGCTGCCTCCCGGACTAGTAATGCAACCACAGCAACTGCCCGTAAGCATCCCAGCCACCCAGGGGCAACGCTGTCCAGCCATTTTTGGAGAAGGCCGGGTCTGTCCCCTGTCCCCATAGTCTGGGACAACACGCCCATAGCCGCCTTGTCCTTTTCAGTCACGTAAAGGGTAAGATGTGGCAGGCCCAAGCTGGGTGCCGACGTAATTGTACCAGGTTTGAGTTCTACTACCACTGGGACTTGTTTTGGAAGCCTGGGGAGGGGGGGGGGGCGGGGGGGTGTCTTCTGCCCAGACCTAGGGAATTGTTGAGTTAACTCTCTGTCTCTCTCTCTCTCAATTGTTTAGCCCATCCAGTTTTCCTTCTAGGAGATCATGCAACCTCCATTCATCTTGAGGGGTTATCGAGAGGAAGACTAAATAGGTGGTTGAGCCCACTCGAATAGTGGGTCTTTTGTGAGGGGAAAGGTCACTTGTGCCCCCAATTTAGACAGCAAGTCTCTTCCCAACAAAGGTATTGGGCATTCAGGGATGTATAAAAATTCATGAGTCACTTGGTGTCCCCCCATCTGACATTTTTGGGGTAGTCTAGAGACAAAGCCTGCATTTATCACCATCTGAGACCCAGGAGCCTCTGGATCTATTGGAGTATAAAGTCTACAGGACTCACACAGTCTTTCCTAGAACTCAGAGGGTGATTCGCTTTCCCTTTGAATCGCTTCGGGGCGGGGGGGGGGGGTTGCCATACTCAGGTTTTTGGGCCCCCCCCCCTTGAGGCCTCGTAAAATACCCACCGGATGTCTCTCCAGGCCGCCCCTCCCTTCCTCTGTGTCACAGCCCCTGTTGGGCCTATCACCAGGGGTGGCTGGTTCTCCCACCGCTGCGGGTTTGCAGGACCCTCCCTTCCTCTGTGTCACAGCCCCAGTTGGGCCTCTCACCAGGGGTGGCTGGTTCTCCCACCGCTGCGGGTTTGCAGGACCCTCCCTTCCTCTGTGTCACAGCCCCAGTTGGGCCTCTCATCGGTGGTGCCTGGTTCTCCCACCGCTGCGGGTTTGCAGGACCCTTCCTTCCTCTGTGTCACAGCCCCAGTTGGGCCTCTCACTGGGGGTGGCTGGTTCTCCCACCGCTGCGGGTTTGCAGGACCCTCCCTTCCTCTGTGTCACAGCCCCAGTTGGGCCTCTCACCGGGGGTGGCTGATTCTGCCCACTGCTGTGGGTTTGCAGTGCCCTCAGGTGCCATTTCTCTGAACCATTTTCTGGCCTCAGTTAGAATCCTGTGTCTGTCCTCAGGGCTGAGAAGGGAGACTAGGAGTTGGATTATGTCACCCCATGTAGGGCGGTGGGTTTGAACAATAGTCTCCATTGGCCTAATCATGGCTGTGGCTCCCCTGAGTACGTGTGGAGCGTGTCTCTGCCAGTTTAATATATCCATAGAGGAAAATGGCTGGTAATAATAGGCCACGTGCCCACGTGGCAGTGCCCACATGCGTCCTGACCCGGAGGCTGCTGTAGCTCTCTGAGGTGCATCTGTAGTGGGGTTCTTTCCCCCTGTTCCTTGGCAGCAGGCAGGCTCTAATTCCTGTGTTTTCTTCCCCCTCCCCATCAGTACTCACCAGGAGAGGTAGATACAATCGAGGAGGTCCAGCCAAGGTGGAATTCTGGGGGCCTTGACCAGAGGTCTCTGTCGCTGGAATCAGAGCCTACCGAGGTGGCGGCTCTACAATCTCCAGGAGAGCTGGAGGAGGAGCAGTGGCCGCTGCAGGAACTTCACTCAGCCCTGGATCAGGGGATAAGTTGGCCTCTGGTCCTGGTGGAGCACTGGGTGGTGGCTGCGTCATCATCCAGTATGGGGGAGGGACAGGTCATCCCCGTCCAAATTCTGTAGAGGTTCTTTTTCTTTATCATCAGTCAGTTTTTGAGCCATTAATATTTTTCTCTTTCTCTTCAGGATACAGAACCTCGTCCAAGTAGGAAGGTCTTGAGCTAACCCTAGCTGTGAGTCAATATATGGATATTGATTGGGGTGTCCTGGCTCTCCTGTGACTACTGTAAAGACTGTCTCCACTATTTTTAAATTCATGGTGTTCTCTGGTGGCCATCCCGCTCCCATAGGGGACCATCTGACCTCACAGAGTATGTGGAGGTGGTTAGGCTTCATCTTCACTCCATAGTCTCCTCCAAATCCCTTCCTTAAATTTTAATCATGCACTCCAATACAGTTGCCTTAGATTCACTTCCCCTCATCTTGCTTACCTTCTCAGACCGTCTTCTACTTTTCCTTCCCATTCTGTCTATGAAGTTCTCAGTACCCTATGTACTTCTGATATTTCGACTCAATGAAACACTTACATTGCCATTCTGCCTCCTTCCTAATTCAGCTGAGAAGAGCCTTACCTGCCAGATCCCAGAGGCAGAGGGGGATAGGCGTGTCTTCACCTGCCGGTCAGCATGGCCAAACCATAACACCACGTGGCCCAAGACTGTTTCTCCCTTAACTTTTAAAGTCGTTCTGCCTTGGTGGGCTTGATCAGACATGGATGAAGACACAGATGGGTTAAGTATCCCACGTCCCAGGCAGTCTCCGGAAAAGCCAATTTGTACTCACTTATGTATCCCCCTCCTTCTAGCCTGACAATCCCAAGGGGGTCAAGAATTTCTCAGCAGACGGGACCCCTCCCGGGGGGGTGGGGGAGGCAGAGTGCAAGCACACAAGGGCCCAGTCTCTCCTAAAACCTCCGGCGATCACTTGGGAATAATTTTCCCCAAGACGGCGTGGACACACCTCCTAATGATCTTCACAGGTTTCCTTCCTAAGCCCTAACACACTTGTCAACCTGTGTACCAAGCAATCGCTGCCACCTGCCTATTCCAGGCTCCTGTGGGTCCGAGCCCCTTCCAATCCCTCCCAGGGCGGGGATCGGGCCCCCTCTTCCACCCTGCCGGGGGGGGGGGGGTTCCTCCTCACCTGAGCGCTCAGTTCCCCTGCAGCCGAACACTACCTGCTAATGTGAAAGGTCTGGGCGTTGAGAAGCAGAATCCTTCCAGAAGGGCGAGGAGCCCTTCCCCACCTCTAGAAGATTCAAGCTGCAAGGACTCAGAGTAGTCCCCAGTGGGACTTGTCTCCTCAAAGTGAGTTTCCTGGCCAATGCACCAAATGTTGTAGCCACATGGTCCGGGAAACAAACTCACTCAGAAGGACAATGCAGATAGTGGAGTGCAGTTTATTATATGGCAGGCCCCAGGCAGAGTCTCCTCTTAGCCAAGGACCCTGACCAGTTTCTGTGAAAACCTTATATACCCTAAGTGTACGTGCCCAAACCCACCTCCCCGAATTCCCTGAAACTAGTCTGAACAAAGGAAAGAGAGGTAGAATCAAAGTTAACGTGTGATTCATATGCCTTAAGCCTAGGTAGTTAACAGTGGGCAATTACCAACAGGCCTGTGGTCATACCACAGTAAGCATAATAGAATGTATGATTCTATTCGGTTACACAGATAACTAGGGTATTCTTTTAGGTGATGGAGAGTCTAGGTGCGAGCCCTGGGGCGCTTCCTTCCAGGGCCTGGTTTTCCCATTGATATGTCGTTTCCATAGATCCTGGGCATAGAGCTCAAAGTCCACAGTCCAGCCCAAGACGGAGTCCTGCTTTCTAGGTGGAGCCTGTTCTGTTTCCTCCTTCAGTACTGCTGACACACCTGTCAATCTATGATGTTGCGATCTCTTGGAACAATGGCATGCTGAGACATATATTCCTCCAAATCAATAGAGTGAACCCAGTCACCAAATTATTGTTCAATCAAGGTTATATACCAGGATTGGGACTGGGAAAAATCAACAAGGAAAAGTGTATCCGTTGACTACTCAAGATTTCAAACCGCCCCCTTTGCACTAGTGGCCCACTGCTCATATAAACCTTCCTCCACCCACACCCATACCTGTTAATTGGAAAACTGATCAACCTCTGTGGATAGAGCAGTGGCCCCTAAAACAAGAAAAACTGGAGGCTTTACATGAATTAGTTAATGAGCAACTTAACAAGTGACATATTGTTGAGTCCTTTAGCCCTTGGAATCCTCCAGTGTTCTTTATACAAAAGAAATCTGGTTTATGGAGAATGCTTACTGATCTAAGAGCTGTTAATGCTGTTATTGTTCCAATGGGTGCTTTACAACCTGGCCTACCTTATCCTAGTATGATTCTAAGCACTTGGCATTTGTTTGTTATTGATCTCAAAGATTGTTTTTTCACTATTCCTTTACATCATGATGATCAACCTAGATTTGTCTTTTCAGTTCCTTCCATTAATTTAAAGGAGCCACATAAAAGAGTTCAATGGACTGTGTTACCTCAAGGTATGCTTAACAGTCCCACTACTTGCCAAAATTTTGTAGCCAAGACTGTACACCCAGTGTGACAGCAGTTCTCCCATGCATTTATTATTCTTTATATGGATGATACACTACGTGCCTTACCTGAAATTGATAGCCTACAGGAATTACTTTTAAAGCTGAAGGAACGCTTGGAATGTGCTGGCTTGTATATAGCTCCTGATAGATTGCAATACACTGAACCTTTTCGGTACTTAGGAAACACAGTCACCCGTACTACAATCAAACCACAAAAGGTACAAATATGCAGAGGCTCAAATAAAACTTTAAACGACTTACAAAAATTACTAGGAGATAGTAACTGGATTTGGCCTAAGTTGGGGATTCCAACTTATTCTTTATCCCATTATTCTCTCTATTAAGAGACAATCCAGAGCTTAATAGCTCCCGACCACTAACTCCTGAGGCTGAGAAAGCACTAGGGACTATAGAACAAGATGTACAAAACAGCCAGACAGACAGAACAAACCCTCTAGAGCCTCTCCAGGTGTTTGTCTTCCCTACCCCTCACTCCCCTCTCGGTTGATTATGCAAACTCGTCTTTAATAGTTGTGAAGAAGGAATTCATAGGGCCAGGACTCCATCTGAGGCCTGTCCGTGCTGATCGTGCTCGGCCACCCGGCCCGTGGACTCTGAGCTCTCTGCTTAGTGCCTGTGGGAACGACAGCGGAAGGATAAGACCCCCTCCAGACAGGGGAACCTGGAGGATCGTATCCAGTGTACTCATCACCTAAGAGAAAACAGACACTAATCACCCCTGCCTCCAGACAGCATCTATCGGAATGTAACCACAGGCTTATCGGTTATTAACTGGTTGGAACGTGACCGTGGGCTTATTGATTATTAACTGTTTGAACACATAACATGTGAATGATGGGGTTATTGTGATTGTATTGACCCTTCCTTTGTAAGCCTCAAGGGATTTGGGGTGGTGGGTTTGGACATGTACACATGGGGTATAAAAGATTTTCACAAATGCTGGTTGGGGTCCTTGGCTAAGAGGAGACTCTGCCTTGGGCCCGCCGGTGTAATAAACTGCACTCCACTCTCTGCATTGTCCTTCTGAGTGAGCTTGTTTCCCGGAAAGCGTGGTTATAACAGTTGAATGGATATTCTTAGCTAATTCACAAACAAAATCTAGTAGCCCTTATTTAGATATGATAGCTGTTATAATTCTCAAAGGAAGAGAGTATGTTCAATAGCTTACTGGACAGGATCCCTGCCTCATTTGCACTACACTAACCTCCAAAGAATGAAAACATTCTCTTCAAAATTCATTATCTTGGCAACTAGCTTTAGCTGACTATGTTGGGCAAATTGACAACCACTATCCTGTGTTAGCAGGTAGATTCTTTTCCACTGAGCCACCAGGGAAGGTAGACAACTATCCTGATTTGCCTATCTTTCAGTTTTTAAAACAAACAAGATGTATTTTACCTAGAATTACTAGTGTCAATTCCATTCCTCAGTTCCTCTCATTTCTACAGGTGTCACTGGCTGAGGAAAAGCAGGATATACAGGAGTATTTATACTAGTTATTGAAAAACCTGGATATTCTGCACAAAAAACAGAAATTCTAGCTATTACACATGTGTTACAAAATATTCCCCAAGCATTAGTATCTTATCTGATTCTCAATATTCTGTACATGTCACTAAACATATAGAAACAGCAATTATTAAGGATACTATCCCATCCACATTGTATACTCTTTTTACAAATTCACAACAGGTGACTAGACACCGACAGTTTCCATTCTACATTCCTCATATTCGGGCTCATACTAATTTACCAGGGTCTTTAACGGAAGGAAATGCTAGAGCCGATGCCCTTTTATTTCGAGCCTTTACAGAGGCATCAACCTTTCATGACCTGACACACTATAACTCAAAATGTTTAAAAACCGAGTTTCACATCACTTGGGCTCAAGCTAAACAGATTGTGAGGACTTGTCCTACATGTCAGATGGTTGTGATAACCACGTCTCCAACAGAAACCGGGAGAACTTAATCCCTGTGGCGTGAAGCCAAATCAGATCTGGCAGATGGACATAACTCACGTTCCATCCTTTGGAAAGTTTGCTTATGCACAAGTCAAGGTTGATACTAACTCTAAATTTATCTGGGCAACTGCTTGCTCTGGAGAATCTACGACATGTTATTTCACATTTGGCTAGCTGCTTTGCTACTATGGGCCTCCCACAAAAAAAAAAAAAAAGAAACAGACCATGGCCCGGCTTATACTAGTTCTGCTTCTAGGGATTTTTTAAAAAGCTTGGTCTATAAAATATCATATAGGAATCCCTTATAGTCCCCAAGGACAAGAACAAGCTATTGTAGAATGAGCTAACAGATCTCTAAAAGAATGTTACAAAAACAAAAAGGGGGAGATGGAATGCCAGTTCCCCCACAGCAAAAATTATATAAAGCATTATTTACTTCAAATTTTTTGCATGAACATAATGATTTTACTGCAGCAGAATGACATTATATACAGGAACAAAAAGAAATTTACCCCAAACCACCTGTTTGGTGGTATGATCCAGGAACACACTCTTGGCCTGGGGGGATCTGATAACTCGCGGAAGGGGTTCCGCTTGTGCTTCGCCAGGTGATTCAGAAACACCCGCTTGGATTCCGTCGCGTCATCTGAAACCATGTCATGAATGAACTCCCACGGAAGAGACACTTCGCATGGGATGCAGAGCCCCCAGGAATGAGTTTCAAAGGCCTGAGTCTGAAACAAACAAAGATGATGGTTCCTCTCCTGTCAACACTTTGGAACAAGATCCCCACTTGGGGACAAATTAAAAGATTAACACAGAAATCAGAGGAAATCAGAGGAAATGAAGGGAAAGCTGTCACTCCTAACAGTCTGGCTGTTGCCATGTTTGCTCTCATCACCACCGCAGTGAGCATACCCTTAGCAGCAGTTGAATCTAAAAATTATACTAATTGGGCATATTTACCTAACTCCCCACTACTAAATTACTAAACCCTAATCCCCCCATTGACTGGGGGGATTCTATGATCCCCGTTTATGTTAATGATTCTTCCTAGATACCAGGACCTGAAGATACACGCCTTCCTCTTTTTAAACGAGAGTAAGAGGAAGGGACTCCCTTCAGTGTTACTCGTGGGTATGAATCCTGGCCAGTTTGTGTAGGATCGGCTACAGGATGTCTTCAATATCTATGCCAGCCTGGTTCTCCACTAATTCTTTAAATAGTAACTATACTAAGGTTCAGTTACATCTCTCTAGTCTGAGTTTTGCTTATAATGACTCAGAACCCAATAATGACACCAAATCAGACAGACCTTTATGTGAGCATCGCAAGCAGTGGACTGAAAAACAAGATCGGATTCAGTGGGATAATTGCCACGGGACCAAGGCAGTAATTTTGATTAATGGTTTCTATGGAATGTAGGGGACTGATCCCCTAAGGGGCATGCAGTCTCTAATTGCTCTTTTCAAAATCAGTCCTGCAATCCTCACAAAAGGCTGCATTGGCAGGTGCATAGTCCTTGACCATACTAACATTATCACTCATTCACATCATCCAATTATATGGCATTGTAGTGGCACGTCACCCACTTCCCACAACTGGATCAAGGAAGAGGGCAAGGAGAAATTTGTAAATTGGCTTTAAGTCTTAAAAAATTCCAAATTTGGGATGGACATTATTCTGATAAAACTAATTATTCATTGACATTTAATACCAGTGCAAACTGGACATTTTATATTCAGGCATACATGAGAGATCCTTATGTGTTCTTGAAAGAAACAATTTCTATCAATGAAAGTGTACAAGAACTTTCTTGCCAGGATTGCAAATTATATACTTGCTTAATTTCCTTACATTATAATTCTAATCACTCATTTATTACATTAAGAGATTGGGATATGGCTTCCAGTAAATCAAACCAGACCTTGGGAAGGCTCTTCTGAAACACATGCTCTTTTAAAAGTTACCAAGAAAGAACTACAGTGTTCCCAGAGGTTTACTGGGCTCCTCATAGCCGCTGCTGTGGGAACTGCTGCTACGGCCCTGACCGCAGCAGCAGCCGGGGCGGCACTGCACCCAACCATACGAACGATCATATTTGAACAGCAGGGGTGCCAAAATGCAAGTTCTGCCTGGGAAGTCAGACCCACATAGACCAAGAAATTAATGAAAGATTGGTTTGTTTAGAAAATGCAGCTC
Organism: Muntiacus reevesi; assembly: GCF_963930625.1. Lineage (NCBI taxonomy): Eukaryota > Metazoa > Chordata > Mammalia > Artiodactyla > Cervidae > Muntiacus > Muntiacus reevesi. The sequence goes on from NC_089249.1 coordinate 285,013,826, forward strand.
TCCTACTAGGGGACAAAGTACAAAATTTACAATTACAAATTCACCTTAAGTGTGATTGGAATATCTCTTCATTTTGTGTCACACCTCATAAGTATGATCAAAGTGCATATACTTGGGATCAGTTATCTAAACATTTGAGAGGACACATTCATAATAATCTATCCTTAGATATTTCCCAATTACAGGCTACTGTTTCTAATATGCAGAAGGCTCACTTACAATAACTCCCAGAAACTGATTTATTTGAATAAATTGAGGAAAGCTTGCATACACTTAACCCCATGTTGTGGATTAAAACTTTAGGAGGAGGTTTGTTTGGTACTATAATATCAGGATGTATATTTTTAACTGTCTAGTCCTCAGATACACGAGAGAAACCATCTGAGAACTGATGAATAAGTTGCTCAGACCGCGTATCTACTGCAAAAACAAAAAGGGGGAGATGTAGTGGGGATTCCTAATGATGTACTGTCACCGCCTTGAGAAATCCCGCAGAAATAGCACCTGGAAAAATAGCACATAGCAAGAAATCATGTTAATGATTATCTTTCATGTTTTTCTTAAGAATAATCTCCTTGTTACAGGCCCCAAGGCCAGACCCAGAAGAGAGTAAGACTGGGGTCAGGGAAGCGTGGATCTTGGAGCACCGGGTTGGCACCAGGTGTGAGCACAGCCTGTGAGCCCGCTGATTGCTCCCCAGACCAGCCCAGAAGGGACGGCCTGGGCAAACACAAGGAGATCGGACCCATTGCCCCAGATTTTCTGTTCTGTCTTCGTTCTCGTCGCTCGCTCCCAGATCATTAGGGCAACAAGTGTACAGTCAGATTCTCTTAAGAAGTGAAGTGTACAGGTGCAAAAAAATATGCAGAAAGAAATAATGGAAATTTCCAAATTTAACAAAAAAGCATAAACCCACAGTTTCAAAAAGTCCAATAAAGTACCAAAAAGAAAAAAAGAAAGAAAGAAAGAAAGAAAACTACTTTAAAACTCACCATAATCAACTTGCTTAAAGCCAGAACATTAAAAAAAAAAAAAAAGCCAAAGGAGTTATGAAGACCTTAAGAATGTCTTTTTAGAACTTCCTCTTTCTTTCTTAGCACTTTGGTTTTCTCTTCAACTACTTCCCCTGTACTATTTATACATTCTTTCATTTTAAAATCATGATACTGTCTATTAAGCAGAAATAAATTTAACATTCAGTTCAGTTCAGTTCCGTTGCTCAGTCATGTCCAACTGTTTGCGACCCCATGAATCTCAGCATGCCAGGCCTCCCTGTCCATAACCAACTCCCATAGCTTACTCAAAATCATGTCCATTGAGTCGGTGATGCCATTCAGCCATCTTATCCTCTGTCATCCCCTTCTCCTCCTGCCCCCAATCCCTCCCAGCATCAGGGTCTTTTCCAATGAGTCAGCTCTTTGCAAGAGGTGGCCAAAGTATTGTAGTAACAGCGTCAGTCCTTCCAATGAACACCCAGGACTGATCTCCTTTAGGATGGACTGGTTGGATCTCCTTGCTGTCACCCTGCTTATTTAACTTATATGCAGAGTACATCATGAGAAACACTGGGCTGGAAGAAGCACAAACTGGAATCAAGACTGCTGGGAGAAATATCAATAACCTTAGATAAGCAGACCACACCACCCTTATGGCAGAAAGTGAAGAGGAACTAAACAGCCTTTTGATGAAAGTGAAAGAGAAGAGTGAAAAAGTTGGCTTAAAGCTCAACATTCAGAAAACTAAGATCATGGCATCTGATCTCATCACTTCATGGGAAATAGATGGAGAAACAATGGAAACAGTGTCAGACTTTATTTTTTGGGGCTCCAAAATCACTGCAGATGATGACTGCAGTCAGGAAGTTAAAAGACGCTTACTGCTCGGAAGGAAAGTTATGACCAACCTAGATAGCATATTAAAAAGCAGAAACATTACTTTGCCAACAAAGGTCCATCTAGTCAAGGCTATGGTTTTTCCGGTGGTCATGTATGGATGTGAGAGTTGGACTGTGAAGAAAGCTGAGCGCCGAAGAATTGATGCTTTTGAACTGTGGTGCTGGAGGAGACTCTTGAGAGTCCCTTGGACTGCATTGGAGAGCCTTAATTGCTGGTTTCTACCTGTTAACTTCTATTTAAATAGTTTAAGAGTTGGAAGAATCTCGGTGCGCATTTTCTGCCAGTAGTAAAGACAAGGATTACCATAAATGAAGTCAAATGTTATTGAACAGCTTTATCACTTACTTTCCTCTTGTGAGTTTATTAAATCTTTGCTAAATCCTGTTAGCTAGCTGCTATTCCCATCTTACAGATGTAAGAAAAGGCTTAGTAAGTAAAACATCCAAAACTAGTAAGTGCAGTTTCTAGCAGGTTCCAAAATGTATATTTTCCATTACTTGAGACTGCAGCTTGAGATTCCTAAATTAGAAATATCTTCTACCAAAGGGAAATTGTGCTCCTTACCTAGTAGATGTTGTAATTGTCTTCTCAACATGTATAATACCACTTCTCAGTTAGGATCCATTTTCCCCATCCAACAGGATGTTTGGGGATTGATCCCAGCTTGTGGAGTGAATCTCAATTAATCCAAGCCAGTAGGTGGCCCCCAAAATCCTTGCTGAGTTTTAAGCCAACTTTTTCAATCTCCTCTTTCACTTTCATCAAGAGGGTCTTTAATTCTTCTTTACTTTCTGCCATAAGGGGGGTGTCATTTGCATATCTGAGGTTGTTGATATTTCTCCCAGGAATCTTGATTCCAGCTTGTGCTTCATCCAGTCCAGCATTTTGCATGATATACTCTGCATATAAGTTAAGTAAGCACAGTGACGATATACAGCCTTGATATACCCCTTTCCTGATTTGGAACAAGTCTGTTGTTCCATGTCCAGTTCTAGCTGTTGTTTCTTGACCTGCATACAGATTTCTCAGGAGGCAGGTCAGGTGATCTGGTATTCCCATCTGTTGAAGAACTGTCCACAGTTTGTTGTGATCCACATAGTCAAAGGCTTTAGCATAGTCAATAAAGCAGAAGTAGATGTTTTTTTGGAACTCTCTTGCTTTTTCAATGATCCAGCAGATGTTGGCAATTTGATCTCTGGTTCCTCTGCCTTTTCAAAATCTAGCTTGAGCATGTGGAATTTCATGGTTCATGCACTGTTGAAGCCTGGCTTGGAGAATTTTGAGCATTACTTTGAGCATTACATTAGCATGAGAGATGAGTGCAATTGTGTGGTAGTTTGAGCATTCTTTGGGATTTCCTTTCTTTGGGACTGGAATGAAAACTGACCTTTTCCAGTCCTGTGGCCACTGCTGAGTTTTCCAAATTTGTTGGTATTTTGAATGCATTTTCACAGCATCATCTTTTAGATTTTGAAATAGCTCAGCTGGAATTCCATCACCTCCACTAGCTTTGTTCATAGTGATGCTTTGTATGGCCCAGTTGACTTAGCATTCTGGCTTTAGGTGAGTGATCACACCATCATGGTTATCTGGGTCATGAAGATCTTTTTTGTATAGTTCTTCTGTTTATTCTTGCCACTTCTTCTTAATGACATACAGTCCCATCACTTTATGGCAAATAGATGAGGAAACAATGGAAACAGTGACAAACTTTATTTTCTTGAGCTCCAAAATCACTGCAGATCATGACTGCAGCCAAGAAATTAAAAGATGCTTGCTCCTTATGTGAAAAGCTATGACCAACCTAGACAGCATATTAAAAAGCAGAGACATTACTTTGGCAACAAAGGTCCACCTAGTCAAAGCTATGGTTTTTGCAGTATTCATGTATGGATGTGAGAATCGGACTATAAAGAAAGCTGAGCGCCAAAGAATTGATGCTTTTGAACTGTGGTGTTGGAGAAGACTCTTGAGAGTCCCTTGGACTCCAAGGAGATCCAACCAGTCCATCCTAAAGGAAATCAGCCCTGAATATTCATTGGAAGGACAGATGTTGAAGCTGAAACTCCAATAATTTGGCCATCTGATGCGAAGAACTGACTCATTGGAAAAGACCCTGATGCTGGGAAAGATTGAAGGTGGGAAGAGAAGGGGGCGACAGAGGATGAGATGGATGGATGGCATCACCGACTCAATGCATGTGATTTTGAGTAAGCTCTGGGAGTTGGTGATGGACTGGGAGGCCTGGCGTGCTGCAGTCCAGGGGGGTGGCAAATAGTTGAACACGACTGAGTGACTGAACTGAACTGGATATTCTTGTTTTGACTTGACAGAGGTAACCAAGGTAAACTCAAGAAGCACATGGAAATCTCCTATCAGTTTTGTTGTGGGATAAGCATATCCCACTTTTCATGATGAACAATAAGTGTAAGTTTTTATAGGACCTCTGAAAAATGCTTCTTCATGTTAAGGACTATAGAATGATAGGCTTCCCTTTCTTACAGGATATGAACAAATAAATATGCCACAGTAAATATAATTAGCAATTATCCTAAGACTTGTCTTGAGTTGAAGCTGTGAACAGCAGAGAAATAAGACAGGAAGAGCCTGAGCTTTAAAAGATGTAACTGAGGTGGGAGCTAAGATGGCGGAGGAATAGGACGGGGAGACCAGTTTCTCCCCAACAGATTCATCTAAAGAACATCTGAAAGCTGAGCAAACTCCACAAAACAACTTCTGAACGCTGGCAGAGGACATCAGGCACCCAGAAAAGCAGCCCATTGTCGTCGAAAGGAGGTAGGACAAAATATAAAAGATAAAAAGAGAGACAAAAGAGTTAGGGATGGAGATTCGCCCCGGGAAGGGAGTCTTAATAGAGTGAGTTTCCAAACACCAGGAAACCCTCTCATCAGCGGGTTCAGGGGAAGTTTTCGAATCTCAGAGGGCAACCTAACTGGGAGGAGAAATAAACAAAACCCACAGATTACATGCCTAAAAGCAACTCCCAGCAGGAAAGTACCCCAGACACTCGCATCCGCCACCAGCAAGGGGGGCTGAACGGAGAGGAGCAGACAGCATTGCTTAGGGTAAGGACTGGGCCTGAACGCCCTGAGGGCCATCTGAGGGAGCTAACGTGAGATAGCAACTTAAACTGTGGGATGGCTAGAGAGAGAGAGAATTAACCTGCGAAAAGCCCCAACCTAAGGCACAGCCAGCCCGTTCACAGAACAAAGGACTGAGCAATGCCAGAGAAGAGCTCGCCGGCTGCGGACCGGCCCATCCCCCGCTGGAGGCAGGGGGGAGAGGGGCGCCAGCCAGAGCCCGAGAAGGGCAAACTCGGCCCCAGAGACGGCATCCCCTACCAAACTGCAAACAGGCTTCCAGTTTCTAACCAAAGGCTTCCTGAGACTCTGGATGGTTGACATCCGCCAGGAGGGTCGCAGCCAGAGATCAGCTCCGCAGCAGAGACACAAGGCGCACCCGATTGGTGTGCCCAGAAACTGAGGCTGGGACGGGAAGGGGAGAAGGCGCCCTGCACCCGGGGAGAGCGCGCTCCTCAAGCTCCTGGTTGCCTGAGCTGCTCGGGCCTGGGAACGGCACAAAACGCAGGCCCAACGAGTCTGCGCCTTCGTGGAGGACCCGAGAACCTGAACCTGAGCGGCTTGGGCCTGGGAAGTGCATGCAACTCAGGGCCCACTCCCTGTAGAGCAGCATGGAGCCTGAGCAGTGTAGACGGGGAAACGCATGTGCCGTGAGCGGGGGCAAACCCAGTGTGGCCGGAACGCTGCGAGTGCTCCCCACACACGCCAGTGATGTTTGTCTGCAGCGCCCCTCCCTCCCCGCAGCACGACTGAACAAGCGAACATGAAGAGGAGACCACCTCCGCCCTCTTGTGTCAGGGCGGAAATTAGAGACTGAAGAGACCTGCAAACAGAAGCCAAATAAACAAACGGAACCGCTTTAGAAGTGACAGGTGCAACAGATCAAAATCCCTGTAGTTAACACTGGCTACACTGGAAGGGGCCTATAGATATCGAGAAGTGTAAGCTCGAATAAGGAGCTCTCTGAAACTGAACTGAACCCACACTGCCCACAACAGCTCCAGAGAAATTCCTAGATATATTTTTACTATTATTATTTGTTTAATTAAAATTTTTTTCTTTTTTTTAAGTCCTCTATTACTCCTTTAATTTTCATTTTTATAACCCACTATTACAATGAAAAAAAAAAAGAAAGAAAGGGCTCTATTTTCAAAATGAACTTCATATATATTTCTTATATTTTTGTGGGGTTTTTTTAATATTGTATTTTTAAGAGTCTAACCTCTACTCTAGATTTTTAATCTTTGTTTTTTAGTATTTGATATCAATTTTGTAAATTTAAGAATCCAAACTTCAGTACCCATTTTTACTCAGGAGTGTGATTACTGGCTTGATTACTCTCTCCCCCTTTTGACTCTCCTTTGCCTCCCCCAGATCACCTCTATTTCCTCCCTCCCTCTTCTCTTCTCAACCCAATTCTGTGAATCTCTGTGGGTGTTCCGGGCCGCAGAGAACACTTAGGGAACAGAGAACTGCCTAGATCTGTCTCTCTCCTCTTGATTCCCCCCTTTCCTCCTCCTGCTCACTTCTATCTCCTTCCTCCCTCTTCTCTTCTTCATGTAACTCTGTGAACTTCTCTCGGTGTCCCTCACTGTGGAGAATCTTTTCACCATTAACCTAAAAGTTTTATTATCAGTGCTGTATAGTTGGAGAAGTCTTGAGGCTACTGGAAGAATAAGGCTGAAAATCAGAGGCAGGAGGTTTAAGTCCAAAACCTGAGAACACCAGAGAACTCCTGACTCCAGGGAACATTAATTAATAAGAGATCATCCAAAAGCCTCCATACCTACACTGAAACCAACCACCACCCAAGAGCCAATAAGTTCCAGAGCAAGACATACCATGCTAATTCTCCAGCAACGCAGGAACATAGCCCTGAGCATCAAAATACAGGCTGCCCAGAGCCACACCAAACCCATAGATCCATCTCAAAACTCACTACTGGACACTCCATTGCACTCCAGAGAGAAGAAATCTAGATCCACCCACCAGAACACCGACGCAAGCTTCCCTAACCAGGAAACCTTGACAAGCCAATCGTCCAACTCCACCCACTGGGAGGAACCTCCACAATAAAGAGGAACCACAAACTACCAGAATACAGAAAGGCCACTCCAAACATAGCAATCTAAATAAGATGAAAAAGAGAAGTACTCAACAGGTAAAGGAATATGAGAAATGCCCACCAAACCAAACAAAAGAAGAGGAGATAGGGAATCTACCTGAAAAAGAATTAACAATAATGATAATAAAAATGATCCAAAATCTTGAAAACAAAATGGAGTTACAGATAAATAGCTTGGAAACAAGGACTGAGAAGATGCAAGAAATGTTTAACAAGGACCTAGAAGAAATAAAAAAAGAGTCAATTAATAATGAATAATGCAATAAATGAGATCAAAAATACTCTGGAGGGAACCAACAGTAGAATAATGGAGGCAGAAGATAGGATAAGTGAGGTAGAAGATAGAATGGTGGAAATAAATGAAGCAGAGAGGAAAAAAGAAAAAAGAATCAAAAGAAATGAGGACAACCTCAGGGACCTCTGGGACAATGTGAAACGCCCCAACATTCGAATCATAGGAGTCCTAGAAGAATAAGACAAAAAGAAAGGTCATGAGAAAATACTCGAGCAGAAAATAGTTGAAAACTTCCCTAAAATGGGGAAGGAAATAGTCGCAAAATCCAAGAAATTCAGAGAGTCTCAAACAGGGTAAACCCAAGGTGCAACACCCTAAGACACATATTAATCAAATTAAAAATGATCAAACACAAAGAAAAAATATTAAAAGCAGCAAGGGAGAAACAACAAATAACACACAAGGGGATTCCCACAAGGATAACAGCTGATCTTTGAATCGAAACCCTTCAGGCCAGAAGGCAATGACAGGACATACTTAAAATAATGAAAAAGAATAACCTACAACCCAGACTACTGTACCCACCAAGGATCTCATTCAGATATGAAGGAAAATGCAAAAGCTTTACAGACAAGCAAAAGCTCGGAGAATTCAGCACCACCAAACCAGCTCTTCAACAAATGCTAAAGGATCTTCCGTAGACAAGAAACACAGAAAAGTTGTATGAACACAAACCCAAAACAACAAAGCAAATGGCAACGGGACCATTCTTATCAATAGTTACCTTAAATGTAAATGGGTTGAATGCCCCAACCAAAAGAAAAAGACTGGCTGAATGGATACAAAAACAAGACCCCTATATATGCTGTCTACAAGAGACCCACCACAAAACAATGGACACATACAGACTGAAAGTGAAGGGCTGGAAAAAAGCATTTCACGCAAATGGAGACCAAAAGAAAGCAGGAGTCGCAATACTCATATCAGATAAATAGACTTTAAAATAAAGGCTGTGAAAACAGACAAAGAAGGATACTACATAATGATCAAAGGATCAATCCAAGAAGATATAACAATCATAAATATATAGGCACCCAACATAGGAGCACCACAATATGTAAGGCAAATGCTAACAAGTATGAAAGGGGAAATTAACAATAACACAATATTAGTGGGGGAATTTAATACTCCACTCACAGCTATGGATAGATCAACTACACAGAAAATTAACAACAAAACACAAACTTTAAATGGCACAATGGACCTAATTGATATCTATAGGACATTTCACCCCAAAACAATGAATTTCACCTTTTTCTCAAGTGCATATGGAACATTCTCCAGAATAGATCACATCCTGGGTCATAAATCTAGACTTGGTAAGTTTAAAAAAAATTGAAATCATTCCAGTTATCTTTTCTGACCACAATGCATTATGATTAGATCTCAATTACAGGGAAAAAACTATTAAAAATTCCAACATATGTAGGCTAAATAACACGCTTCTGAATAACCAATAAATCATAGAAGAAATCAAAAAAGAAATCAAAATATGTATAGAAATGAATGAAAATGAAAACACAACAACCCAAAACCTATGGGACACTGTAAAAGCAGTGCTAAGGGGAAGGTTCATAGCAATACAGGCTTATCTCAAGAAACAAGAAAAAAGCCAAATAAATAACCTAACTCTACACCTAAAGCAACTAGAGAAGGAAGAAATGAAGAACCCCAGGGTTAGCAGAAGGAAATAAATCTTAAAAATTAGGGCAGAAATAAATGCAAAAGAAACAAAAGAGACCAGAGCAAAAATCAACAAAGCTAAAAGCTGGTTTTTTGAAAGAATAAATAAAATTGACAAACCATTAGCCAGACTCATCAAGAAACAAAGGGAGAAGAATCAAATCAACAAAATTATAAATGAAAATAGAGAGATCTCAACAGACAACACAGAAATTCAAAGGATCATAAGAGACTACCACCAGCAGCTATATGCCAATAAAATGGACAACTTGGAAGAAATAGACAAACTCTTAGAAAAGTATAACTTTCTAAAACTGAGCCAGGAAGAAATAGAAGATCTTAACAGACCCATCACAAGCATGGAAATCAAAACTGTAATCAGAAATCTTCCAGCAAACAAAAGCCCAGGACCAGATGGCTTCACAGCTGAATTCTACCAAAAATTTAGAGAAGAGCTAATACCTATCCTACTCAAACTCTTCCAGAAAGTTTCAGAAGAAGGGAAACTTCCAAACTCATTCTATGAGGACACCATCACCCTAATACTGAAAACAGACAAAGATGTCACACAAAAAAGAAAACTACAGGCCAATATCACTGATGAACATAGATGCAAAAATCCTTATCAAAATTCTAGCAAACAGAATTCAACAACATATTAAAAAGATCATACATCATGACCAAGTGGGCTTTATCCAAAGAATGCAAGGATTCTTTAATATCCACAAATCAGTCAATGTAATACACCACATTAACAAATTGAAAGATAAAAACCATATGATTATCTCAATAGATGCAGAAAAAACCTTTTACAAAATTCAACATCCATTTATGATAAAAACTCTCCAGAAAGCAGGAATAGAAGGAACATACCTCAACATAATAAAAGCTATATATGACAAACCCACAGCAAACATTATCCTCAATGGTGAAAAATTGAAAGCATTTCCCCTAAAGTCAGTAACAAGGCAAGGGTGCCCACTCACACCACTACTATTCAACATAGTTTTGGAAGTTATGGCTACATCAATCAGAGCAGAAAAAGAAATAAAAGGAATCCAGATAGGAAAAGAAGAAGTAAAACTCTCACTGTTTGCAGATCACATGATCCTCTACATAGAAAACCCTAAAGACTCTACCAGAAAATTCCTAGAGCTAATCAATGAATATAGTAAAGTTACAGGATATAAAATTAACACATAGAAATACCTGGCATTCTTATACACTAACAATGAGAAAACAGAAATTAAGGAAACAATACCATTCACCATTGCAATGAAAAGAATAAAATACTTAGGAGTATATCTACCTAAAGAAACAAAAGACCTATACATAGAAAATTATAAAACACTGACGAAATAAATCAAAGAGGACACAAATAGATGGAGAAATATACCATGTTCATGGATTGGAAGAATCGATATTGTGAAAATGAGTATACTACCCAAAGCAATCTATAGATTCAATGCAATCCCTATCAAACTACCAACGGTATTTTTCACAGAACTAGAACAAATAATTTCACAATTTGTATGGAAATACAAAAAACCTTGAATAACCAAAGCAGTCTTGAGAAAGAAGAATGGAACTGGAGGAATCAACCTGCCTGACTTCATGCTCTACTACAAAGCCACAGTCATCAAGACAGTATGGTACTGGCACAAAGACAGAAATATAAATCAATGGAACAGAATAGAAAGCCCAGAGATAAATCCACGTACCTATGGACACCTTATCTTCGACAAAGGAGGCAAGGATATACAATAGAGAAAAGACAACCTCTTTAACAGGTGGTGCCGGGAAAACTGGTCAACCGCTTCTAAAAGAATGAAACTAGAACACTTTCTAACACCATACACAAAGGTTAAGTTCAAAATGGATTAAAGTTCTAAATGTAAGACCAGAAACTATAAAACTCCTAGAGGAGAACATAGGCAAAGCACTCTCTGACATAAATCACAGCAAGATCCTCTATGGCTCACCTCCCAGAATATTGGAAATAAAAGCAAAAATAAACAAATGGGACCTAATCAAACTTAAAAGCTTTTGCACAACAAAGGAAATTATAAGCAAGGTGAAAAGACAGCCTTCAGAATGGGAGAAAATAATAGCAAATGAAGCAATAGACAAAGAATTAATCTCAAAAATATACAAGCAACTCCTGAAGCTCAATTCCAGAAAAATAAACGACCCAATCAAAAAATGGGCCAAAGAACTAAACAGACATTTCTCCAAAGAAGACATACAGATGGCGAACACACACATGAAAAGATGCTCAATATCACTCATTATCAGAGAAATGCAAATCAAAACGTCAGTGAGGTACCATTTCACACCAGTCAGGATGGCTGCTATCCAAAAGTCTATAAGCAACAAATGCTGGAGAGGGTGTGGAGAAAAGGGAACCCTCTTACACTGTTGGTGGGAATGCAAACTAGTACAGCCACTATGGAGAACAGTGTGGAGATTTCTTTAAAAACTGGAAATAGAACTGCCATATGACCCAGCAATCCCACTCCTGGGCATACACACTGAGGAAACCAGATCTGAAAGAGACACGTGCACCCCAATGTTCATTGCAGCACTGTTTATAATAGCCAGGACATGGAAGCAACCTAGATGCCCATCAGCAGACCAGTGGATAAGGAAGCTGTGGTACATATACACCATGGAATATTACTCAGCCATTAAAAAGAATTCATTTGAATCAGTTTTAATGAGGTGGATGAAACGGGAGCCCATTATACAGAGTGAAGTAAGCCAGAAACATAAAGACCAATACAGTATACTAACGCATATATATGGAATTTAGAAAGATGGTAATGATAACCCTATATGCAAAACAGAAAAAAAGACACAGATGTGTAGAACAGACTTTTGGACTCTGTGGGAGAAGGTGAGGGTGGGATGATCTGTGAGAAGAGATCATTGAAACATGTATATTACCAATTGTGAAACAGATCATCAGTCCAGGTTTGATGCATGAGACAAGTGCTCAGGGCTGGTGCACTGGGACGACCCGGTGGGATGGGATGGGGAGGGAGGTGGGAGGAGGGTTCAGGATGGGGAACTCATGTAGATCCATGACTGATTCATGTCGATGTATGGCAAAAACCACTACAATATTGTAAAGCAATAAGCCTCCAGCTAATACTAATAAATGAAAAAATAAATAAATAAAAGATGTAACTGAGTGGGTAGACCGACCGCCCTCGAAGTCCACCCATCTCTTCAGTTCCCTTCTTGTGAGCTAGTTGAGTAAAAGTTTTGTTCTGTTTGTTGCTATGTTTTTCTGTGTGAGTAGTTGTTACTTATTGTTGAAAGCTGCAATTTATCTGAATGCCAACAGGAAATAAGGTTTAAGGAATAATTTGAAGTGTGGTTGGGAGGTAGGAGGTAGTAAAGTGGTCCAGGTTTTAATTATCATGGGGAACAAGACTAAAATTGTCACCTGGGATGGTGGGAGTATAGAGGAGCTGGGCGTGTAACAGGGATGCCACTCTCAGGCAGAGCTCACATTGCTTCCTCTAAACAACTCTCCTGTCAGCATCTTAGCGCCTTGGCAATTGCAGCTAAGATGCCCCTTTCTGAGCATGAGCTCATGCATGCGCAGTTCTGAAGACCTTGCTCCCTCCCCTTCCTCTCTCACTCCCTCCAATATGCTTCTGTGCTGGAGCCGGTGGGGGGAGGAACTGCAAAGTGTATTTGCATCGAGGGTGAGTTAAGACTGATTTTGGAGCAGATGTCTTTGATATGAAAATTGGCAGAATAGCTTGAGGTAAATAGATCACATGGATGTGGAGTTTGAGGAAGACCTGGTGCAATCTTACAAATACAGCTCATGTTTTATCCTGGTGTAATATCTAACACATAGTGCATTCTCAGTAAGTGTTCTGAGTAAATGAATTAAAATGAAATTAAAAGTTAAATCCATGTATTAAAAGTTAAATCCATGTTTCGCAAGATTAAGCTGTTCTTTTAAGACCATCATGAGTCAGAAATTGGCAGCAGCAACTATCAGATAAGCTGTCTGATATCTGCCACCTGCTTTCTCTCCTGCATTCCATTTGTAGGTATGTAGAAAGAAAACAATTACAACTCCCCAAATTAATCAGTGTTGTTGCAGTCTGCTATTATTCACCACAGGCTTCTCTCTTAACAACACTCCTCTATCCACTCTGCCCCTCAAATGCAAAATAAAAATTAAACTTGCATCTATTCAAGCATCAAACATCCACTGAGCCTTTATTCTATGTCATCTCTGGGTACACAGCTGAAAACATGAATAATTTGAAAATCTTAAAAATCATACCAGAGGATATTTATGATTTGTGAACCTTGTGTTGTTCACCTTCTGCAGTGCAACTTTAATACTTCCACAAAGAAAAGTGTAATATGCTTTAAAAAACTTTAACTATATATGCTAACATTCACACATTTCTTCAGAATACATATAGCTCTCACAGTAAAATTTAAAATAAAATGAAATAAATCTAATAAATAAGCTGATAGTATAATGAGAAGCTGTTCTCTTTTTGAATTTTAATAAATATTTAAAGATAATTAGCATCTTGGTCACAGTCAAGGCAAACCTCAAATATGAGTAGAAATGGGCACTGCTGTTGAGAAATCCTGGCTGAAAATGAAAGTTAGAGTAAGTACAACATGTTCTAGAACCAAATAACAGCTATCAATCTGTTAGCATCTGCTGTTTAATTACCCAAATATCCCAAGTGTTTTGTGCCAAGTACTATAAATCAAGACTTTCTTGTTCAAGGATGTTTGAGTCAGATGTTCAAATTAGCTGACAAATTATTCTCATTTTCATGATAAAATAGTAATATTCTAGAACTGGAAGAAACCTAGAAGCTTACCTACTCAGAGCCAGGTTCATTGGACGTAATTGGTAAGACCTCTTCACCACCGTTAAGCACAAATACGGTCATGAGCATTCTTACTTGTTATATTAGTCTCTTGATCCAAATCTTATTACGGTGTCAACACCTTTTTTCATAAATGAAATGCATATGGAAATAAAATCATAAGAACAAGAGGTCCTTGTGTGTGTTGAACTCTGATCTTGGGACCCTGTTTCGGTTCATCTTCACATGCTCAGCGCTTGTTCCCCAAACCTGTGTCTTGTTAGGGCAGCTGGCTTCTGCCAGGTGGAGCCTCTAGGACTCTCCAAGCCGGAACCGCCGCCTCCAGCCTTCCCAGGCTCTTCTCAGCTCTCATCGTTTGCGCGACTCCCCTTCTCATCGTGATGAGATCCTCTTTAGAGCTCTTAGTGTCTGCTTTTGACAGTGACCTCAGAGAGTACCTCAGGGCTTCCCTCATAGCTCAGCTGGTAGAGAATTCGCCTGTGATGCAGGAGACACCGGTTCGATTCCTGGGACAGGAAGATCCCCTGCGGAAGGGATAGGCTACCCACTCCAGTACTCTTGGGCTTCCCTGAAGGCTCAGATGGTAAAGAATCCACTCACATTGCAGCAGACCTGGGTTTGATCCCTGGGTTGGAAAGGTCCCCTGGAGAAGGGAAAGGCTACCCACTCCAGGATTCTGTCCTGGAGAATTCTACGGACTGTAGAGTCCATGGCCTCTCAAAGAGTCGGACAGGACTGAGCGACTCTCACTTTCACTTTCAGAAAGTACCATTTCAATCTAGGGGGCCTAATAGCATTTAGTTTGGATTCTTTTTTTTTCCCCCCAAGGAAGCTTTTGCACCCATCAATTATACCCAAGTGTAATAACAAGTTTCCTCCCCCAGGTCATCAGTTCTACTCACCAGGAATCTGTGAGGGCTCCCCTTTGTGGAGTCTGAAATACCCCTTTGTAGTTTCCCTCCAGAGCAATCAGAGTGGCCTCCCCACTACATTGTTCAACTAGTCCATTCAACCCACTCCAGTCCTCTTGCCTGGAAAATCCCATGGATGGAGGAGCCTGGTGGGCTGCAGTCCATGGGGTCGCTAAGAGTCGGACACGACTGAGCGACTTCACTCTCACTTTTCACTTTCATGCATTGGAGAAGGCAATGGCAACCCACCCCAGTGTTCTTGCCTGGAGAATCCCAGGCACGGGGGAGCCTGGTGGGCTGCTGTCTGTGGGGTCGCACAGAAATGGACACGACTGAAGCGACTTAGCAGCAGTCCATTCAAGATTATTTTTTATTGTAATGATGAAAACCTGTTTCAAGGATATTCACTGTCTTCTTCAATAGAAAGCAAAGCCACGAGCACCAATTAAAGAGGAAACCCAGACACAGAGAATTTAAGTGATGTGGGTCAAATGGCAGAGGGCCACGCTTGGTTCAGTCTCCTTTGTAGAGGTGCCTGTGCTGCCCTTCTCCTGGGATTCAGAGGTCCATCTTCTTTTTTTTTTTCCGTTACGGTTTTTCACAACTTATTGAATACAGTTCCCTGTAGCTACACAGGAGGACCTTAGTGTTGATCCATCCCGTCCAACGGTGTGTGCCCACGTCTGTGCATCTGAGGCTCTCCCATGCAGGCCGGGACAAGCAAAGCCGGGCTCCCCGTGGCTGCCGGTGGGGAGTCACCACCGCAGCAAGACGGCTGGCACAGGCAGGCCACGCCGACGCTGCTGCGGCAGCACGTGGTGCGGTCTGCGGTAACACCCGCCGGCAAGTGTTTTCCTTCCTTCTGTGGCTGCCAGGGTGTCTGCAGGGAAGATCACGCCTCTACCTGGCTCTCTGCCCTCCAGAAGTCTAGGTTCTAATATGAGGATCTTGACACAGGATATTCCCTGCGTATGCCCTACATTCATCAGATGGTTTGTGAGAATTACATGATGTATTGGCCTGTGTTGCTGTTAGTGGGAGCATCCCCCATGCAAACAGTTTATTTGCACCTCTCACATACCCTTTTTCCTAGTGACTAGGACTGAAGCATCTGGGACTCCAAGTTTGCTTCTGTGTCCTATGTCCACACACTAATTCATCTTAGAGAACTAGAGTCGTCAGTTATATAATGTAGACCAAAGGTGAAAGATATTTAAATCACCATGATACCGCAACATCTATTTTCATAATGCAGAAGTAGATTTTAACAAAAAGCAAGAATGTCTACGTAATAAAGTAAAAAAGGAAAGCTATGGTAAATTTGCATCTTTAATGTATACATTTCATAAAACAAAAGCAATTAGCTTTTACATAGAAACACATTTCTGGAAAGGGAAAGATAAGGAACAGAAATTGATTAAAAAATTATTTTTAAAAAAGGAAAAATTATTTTAAAAAGAGAAATTGATAGAATGGAGTTGATACTGAATGTTTAAATATATTTAACATATTCCTAAGAAGTGTCTGAGAAATATATTTTTGACCTTTCTTCTAGACAAGTGTTTTGAACTAGCCAAGCATTCCATAACACAGAGGTATGTTATTCGGACACTGTTTTTGGTGTTATTCTCTTCTACTTTTCCTGAGACACCCTATTTAGGACCAGGAAATTGATTTCCACACAGGATCAAACATATAGCTTTAACTCCATACTTAAGTTTATGTCTTGCAAATGATAGCCAACTTAGATAATATAAGCCAGCTTAGATAAATAAGTCATAAGAACCAAAGCCATCTCTCAAAATTTAGAATTCAGTTGTTCCCACCCCCTCCTTGTTTTGGTAAAAATCACCAATGAAATTTCCTTACCAACCCCACAGACCTCTCCCAGTCAAGGAGTACTGTAGGAAGCCACCCAAGATTCCTGCCTATGTGGTTAAGTGATCTATTTGCAAGATTAGCAACACAGATGGTGGAATGATCAAGTTCTTTTCAATGTTCAAGAGATCCAGGCAAATGTCTAATTAGATGTGGAAAGAAGAAGAATAATAGCCATGAATATACCTCAATGCTCATTATAGGATAAGGTTGGAAAATGGAAATTAAAGTAATCCTTCCTCCAAAGATTTTACTCTCAATTATGAAATCTATATAAGTTTTTTTTATTTGTTTGTTTTTGTTTTTGCTACAATTTCCTGAAATCTTTGGAAATGTATTATGATTTTTCTTATCACTTCTGTTTAATTTTTGTAAATGTTCAAAAGTTTCCTCATTAACATGTATCCCCTTTTTATCTATTTTAATGCTATTTTTATCTATTTTTATGTTTTATACTGAACACAGAAAAGCTCATGGAGATTAAATCCTCACTCTAAACTGCAGCTTTGGTGAATATTAAATTCCTCTTTTTATTTGGCTTGTTAGTTTCTACCTTAAATTGTAATACTTGTAACAGTTAATTACAAAAAGTTAGGGTTTGGCCTTTGACCCAAATTACGTTTATCATTACTGCCTTTTAACTACACAGTCAAGCACATTCATGACAACTGTCATAAAAGTATGTCTGGTCTGCTAATATCTTCCTATATGCTTATCTATTCATGCTTTATTGTTTCCTATTCCTATATTCCAAAGAAAAAGAAAATGAGAAGAAATAATATATATCATTATCTTAATCTTTGACTGAGAAATTCTCCTAAAATATCTCTGGACTGAGAACCAAGGCATTTTATAGAAACTTCTTATAAAGTCAAAGGATAGGATAGGGGTGTCATTTGGAATACTCAAAATAATAAGTGCCAAACTTTATTGAATAGTTATCATTTGACACCTGTCTTTGCTCAGTTCCTTGCAAGGCACAACACGCATTTACAGTTTTTCAAGTAAATTAAGAAAGAAAAGAGAAGAAAATACTGTCATCATAAACACAGCAATGTAAATCTGCACTAACCTAATCAATTGTACAATATATTGCAAGCTCCAAAAAATTAAAATGCAGAAATATTAGCAATTTAAAATTGAGAAATTATGGTACTACAAACTTAAATGTAGTTACTTTAAGTGATTATTGTAATTATTAAGACTAAAACCTATCCTCAATTTTTCTATTATGTTGTTATTCAATTTTTTTTTCTAAACTGGCAGAAAGGAAAAAACCCAGAAAGTTGTTTAAGCGGCCTTGGTATGATGAGTTTTTAAAAATGCAAAATTCTTGTTCCTATAAAGATACATTTTTATTTACATTAAGATACAGAGCTGACCATGCTTATCATTTTTCTTATAGTTATCTCAAGCCTGCAGTTTAAACTGATTATTAGTGCTAGTGAATTAAGACTAACATTGTCAATGAAATTTGGGGTTACAAATAATTTTTCTTTAATAGGTAATGATGCTTTCTTGGTACTGCGAGTCAGAACTGAACCCCAAATCTACAAAATAAAATAATGTCTTATTCTTTATTGAATTTTTGGTGTGAAAAAGAAGGCCAACTGGAAAGTATTTTTAACTTTTCCACAGGTAGAATTAATATAACTTTTTTTTTTTACTAGAAAGAGGAAAGGGAAAAGATAAATCATATCAAACTCTCCATTTCTGCAAGTGAAATTAAGTTGCATAAAATATCCTTGTGCTGCTAATGCTGACCAATGAGATTTCAGTTGTCAGCTGTTTAGTAACTAAATCATGTCTGACTCTTTACCAGTCTATGGACTTCAGCTCACCCACCCACTGCAGCTCACCAGGCCCCTCTGTCCAGGGGATTTCCCACGCAAGAATACTGGAGTGGGTTGCCATTCCCATCTCCAGGCGGGTTCCAACCCAAGGATCAAACCAGCATCTTTTGCGTCTCCTTCATGGCAGGCAGATTCTTTACCACCTGGGAAACCCATGAAATCTCACAGTCTAGCCTTAAAATGCTAGAGAAGGAAATGGCAACCCACTCCAGTGTTCTAGGAGCCGGGTAGGCTGCTGTCTATGGGGTCACGAAGAGTCGGACACAACTGAAGTGACTTAGCATGCATGCATGCATTGGAGAAGGAAATGGCAACCCACTCCAGTATTCTTGCCTGGAGAATCCCAGGGACAGAGGAGCCTGGTGGGCTGCCATCTGTGGGGTCACAGAGTCAGACACGACTGAAGTGACTTAGCAGCAACAGCAGCAGCAGCCTTAAAATGCAATTTTTTTATTATCAAAAGAAGTTTTGGAAAAATATCAAGGAGCTCTTTCACTCCCGCACCTACAGAGGAAGAGAGATCACTCTTGGTCATAGGCTATTCCAAAGAATGTGATTTGATAAAACATCACATTGCAAATTTTCACAAATATAATCTGGTTTTCCTAGGAAATCTTTGAACTTAAATAATCGCAGATTTTATCAATTCCTTTTTTTGTCTCTTCCTATAAATTCTGATTTTGGAACAGTTTTTTGGTCTAAGGGTTCTTGTAAGGTTTTAGATACTGTTGCCAATTCTATGATTATAATTTCTTCAAGTAACCTGTAATTCTGATTGGTGCCATTCTGATGAAAGAGGAGTGGCAGATACCAGGAAGGAAAATCAATTAACGTTCATTAAGGTTTGAATAGAACAAGACATGGAAAAATTTAGGGGGATTTTAAATTAATTATTGTTAAAGTATTGTAATCTGGCATTTTAGTTTTAATTTCCTGAGAGGAGAATGTAGGAAAAAACAGAACAAAAAAATTCTTCCCCTAAGATCTCGTCCTGTAAAAGATACACAGCTCGACTTTCATGTTTACCTATTATGAATGGCAGCTCCAAGTTGGAAATTTTTAGGCTCTTTGGACTCAAATTTGCCAGAATACAAGAAAACAATCTTATTTATGCTTCAAGACTGCTGCGGTAGCTGGTGGCAGAGACTGTCTCCTTCGACAGATGTTGAAAGATGCCAAATAGTTGTTTTCTCAGCCTCCCCTGACACTAAAACTTGAGTGTAAAATGTAGTTTTAGTCAATAGCACCCAAGGCAAGTCTGCTGTGGGGCTTCTGGAAAAGTTTTCCTTCTTTATTCTTTATTCTTAGGGCTTCCCTGGTGGCTCAGATGGTGAAGAATCGGCCGACAATGAAGGAGACCTGGGTTCGATCCCTGGGTTGGGAAGATCCCCCAGAGAAGGGAAAGGCTACGCACTCCAGTGTTCTGGCCTGGATAATTCCATGGACAGAGGAGCCTGGTGGGCTACAGTCCATGGGGTCGCAGAGTCAGACATGACTTAGCAACTAACACTTACTGTGTTTACAATGACTGTATCCACCTTGTAACCATGAAGGGAAAATATCACTGACTTACTGACAATGGCAAGGTAGGAAGTTGAAAAGTATCTTGGTCAGTGATGAGATCGTTGAGTTAGTGAACTAACTTAGGAGTCATAGGGCCTGTAAATTTCTTGAAACATGAGATTATAAATAGCTTTATTGTTTAAGCCACATTTAACTGAGTGCTTTAACATGTTCAGGAGAAAACAGAATCCACCTTGATAAGAGAGTTTCCGTTCAGCTGGCTTAAATAACAAGAAAAAATGTACTACCTCATATAATAGTATGAGAGAAAAGATGGTTTCAGGGTTTGGTGACTTAGTAGTTTAAACATATCATTAAAGATTCAGATTCTTTTTATCTTCTGCTCTGCTTTTTCACCATGCTGTCTTTTCCTCAGGATTTTCTCTCCATGGTTGTAAGGTGATTGCAGAAGTTTTAGGTTTTATACGCAGTTGCAATAACTTTAAGCAGAAGAAAGCCATCTTCAATTATGTCTCCTCCCCACTATTTTTTTAAACAGACATACCTTTCCCTAAAAAGCTCCCAAAAGACTTCTCTTCAAATTTCATTGGCTAGAATTAGGACTCAAACCATTGCCTAACCTAATCTCTGGTGAGAAAAATATTAATTATCATAATTATATTAGACAAATTAATATTCACCTACAGGAGAGGATTAATCCCTCCTGAACCATAAGATCCTCTTCTGTGTGGACATAATGGGAATTCTATTAATTAAGAATGAAAAGAGAGTGTGTATGCACCACAGGAAACATCCAGTAAGTGAAGTAATACTCAGGAATTCGGAGAAGAGAGAGTTCCTTGTGGACTGGAAAAGTCAGAGAAGGGTTTGTAGAGGAGATAGAACTTGAATTGGCTTCCCTGGTGGTTCAAAGGTAGAGAATCTGCTTACCAATGCAGGAGACGGGGGTTCGATCCCTGGGTCAGGAAGATCCCCTGGAGGAGGAAATGGCAATCCACTCCAATGTTCTTGCCTGGAGGATTCATGGACAGAGGAGCCTGGAGGGGGCAATCCATGGAGCCGCAGCGTCGCATGTGACTTAGCAACTGAAGAGCAGCATCAGGAGAACTTGGACCCGGCCAAGGTGAAAGGAAGAATGCTTGTTAGCCAGAAGGAAGCTTTGAGGACACAGTGCAGAGAACAGAGTTTTAGTAATGGCATAACTATTATAGGAAGATATTTAATTGTTGAAGTTACTGTTGCTGACTAATAAATCACTGAAAACTTAAGTCACCTAAATAAACATTGTACTGTTCTGTGGGTTCTCTTGGTCTAGGATTCAGGAAGGGCCCTGCTAGGATAGTGTTAGCTGTCAGAATTGAAAGCTGGGAGTGACTCAATAGCTGTGGGCTGAAATATTCTAGAGGCATTTTTACTCTCATGCCTGGTGGTTCATACTGGCTATCAACTGAGAACACGACTGAGTGACAGACTGAAACACTTCACATGGTCTCCCCACATGAACTACTCCGGACTTTCTCTCTGAATGGAGGCTGACTCCAACAGTTAGCTTTCCCAGAAAGCAAGGTAGCAATGCCAGTAATTTTTATGATCCTGTCTTGAGAATCGCACAGCACCATGCTCACCATACTTTCCTTTCTGAAGCTGTCAAAGGTCCTGCCAGTTTCGAGAGGAGGAGAGTGATCTCAAGACTCAACAGGAGCAAGGTCAAGGTCACCCGATGCCAAGAACATGTGGGATGGGCAATATTGTCATGACTATTTTTTGAAAACAGTCTACTACAGAATGAAACTTTGTCTAAAGTCAAAGCTGAGCACAGTAAATGATAAACAACTCTCCTCTCCTCATGAACCTTCTTAAGACAACTTGCAAGACATTCTTTAAGGACTTGCTTAAGATATTGCTAGCCAGACTGAGTGATTATAACTGGATCACAACCAAAGTAAGAGAAAGCCAGATAGTAATTAGAAGATTCCTTAAAGAGAATTTTTAGATGTAGAGAGAGCTATGATTTTCCCACCAATCTCACCAAGAAGACAGGGAGTTCCCTAACACTTTCAATTCTCATGCTAAGTTTGTGGTTCCCCCCAAAACACCCCAATTATGGAGACTAGGGGTAAGTACATGCATGGCTGACCATTCACTATCAGTTTGCTGAACTGCACAATGTTGGAGGCTCAACTCCATGCTCACCTGAAAGAAAGACAAGCCAATCCTTGGAAGATCCTCTTACGAGTCTTTGCAGATGAGGCAGAGTGTATTGAAAATAATGTCCACCTTTCCCCGGGAGAAACCTGAGGTAGGGAGATTAGAATAACCTGTAATTACCAGGATCTTGGGAGGAATCGGGAGTCGGTCCACCTGCATGAGACAGAGGTCACTGGCAAGTTTAAGAAGTAGACCAAGAGTACTATCTGAATAGGATGTCTTCTTCACGTCCGCTTCCTTCCCTGACCCCAAAGGAGCAGATATAAGTGCAGGGGCAAGGGGAGAAAAAATAGACAAATAAAAATTAAAGATAGGAACTGGTCTGGCTATTGTCCTATTTGAAGCATGATTCTCTAACTTTTCCTTTAGTTCTAGAAGCTCCCATTCTTTCCCCCCAAAAACTAGGCAGATCATTTTGTTTTCCAGTTTGTTTCTTTGTGCATCCAACACAGATGTGTCTAATAAAAACAGAAATAAAGTGTATTAGGGGGATGAAGGAGGAGGGGTAAGAGCAAAACAAGAGGGTTGTCTTTTTTTAAGAAAGTCAGTTTCTTATTTTTGAAATACTCTGATAAAAGCTTTATCTTGAAAGATAATCTCTCCTATAGTATTCTGGTTTTTTTGTTGGTGGTGGTGTTGGTGTTGTTGTTGTTTTAACCTTAGCTTCTCCATCCAAGCTTTTTGGAATAGAGCTGACCTCTCTATTATTATCATTATAATTTCCCTTTTAAAAAGGAGTCTTTAAGAATCTCTCATTTTCAGTCCCTTGGAGCATAGAGAGTGGAATGGTTATCACGTTCTCCTCTCATCTGAATCAGATTTTTCAGGTAGTTTGAGGACTTACCACAGGATAACTTCTGCTGTGTTTCTTAAGGACCAGATAT
The DNA here is from genome assembly GCF_963930625.1 of Muntiacus reevesi. Taxonomy (NCBI): domain Eukaryota; kingdom Metazoa; phylum Chordata; class Mammalia; order Artiodactyla; family Cervidae; genus Muntiacus; species Muntiacus reevesi. Next base: position 285,037,066 of record NC_089249.1, read on the forward strand.
CATGTAACGTCACAACCAACATTTTCTTGAGGTTAAAAGGATGACTTACTTGAGAATGTAACCTGCTTACCGGGCTTCTCTGGTGCCTCAGACAGTGAAGACTCTGCCTGCAGTGCAGGAGACCTGGGTTCGATCCCTGGGTCAGGAAGATCCCCTGGAGAAGGGAATGGTTACCCACTCCAGTATTCTTGCCTGGAGGATGCCAAGGACAGAGGAGCCTGGCGGGCTGCCGTCCATGGGGTCGCAAAGAGTTGGACTCACTTGAATGATTAACACACACTAATATATTTACTCACAGTCATACATTCATTCATTTATTACTCTCTTGGTAATGTCTTGGTATGTAATGGGCAAGTATCTGATTCATGGGAAAATTGGAGAGTAACAGTCACCCAGAGAAACAGTAGCTTAACTAGAATTACAATCCAGGGATCCAATTCAGAACAGTAAAATATTAGTTGTTGTATAATTGTTCTTTAGTCACTAAGTCGCACCTGAATCTCTTGCGACTTCATGGACTGTAGCCCATTTGGCAACTCTGCCCGTGGAATTTCCCAGGCAGGAGTACTGGAGTGGGTTGCCATTTCCTTCTCCAGGGGATCTTCCTGACCCAAAGATCAAACTCGCATCTCCTGCTTGGCAGGTGGATTCCTTACCACTGAGCCACCTGGAAAGCCAGTTGTATAATAAGACCTGATTAAATAAACTATGGTATATGAATAAATGAAAAAACAAAGACGCTTATCACAAAAATGAGGAACAATTATTTATGAATAGAAAGCATTGGGTATGTAATATTGGAAAGTTACTTGGGAAACTTCTAAGTATCACTGATTTCTTTTTTGATTAATTACTTTGGCTGCATGAGGTCTTGGTTGTGGCATGTGAGACCGTCTCTGTCGCGCAGGACCTTTCACTGCAGCACAAAGGCTCTCCAGTCGCGGTGCCCAGGCTTAGCAGTTGCAGGGCTTGGGCCTACTTGCTCCACGGAATGTGGGATCTTAGTTCCCCCACTGGGGATCAAACACACGCCCCTGGCATTGCAGAGTGGATTCTTAACCACTGGACCACCAGGGAAGTCCAATGTTTAATTTCTTTAGGTGAATGGTGGTTACATGGACGCTTCTTTATTAACATTATTTGAAATCTATATATGTTATATGAAGTATTAAATAATATTGTCATATTTAGTTATGAGTTTAATATATTTTTGTGTCCTATATATTCATAATGTATGTAGGACACATAAAATATATTTTGTGATTCTGATATGTTGTTCAGAGATTACCTTTTCTATGAGAATTTACCTAGCAAACTCTATTGAAAACTATAACTCTAACACTATTTATTGCTCTCTATACTTCCCCCCCACCACAGGACATTTATCAACATACTTCAAAGTTATTATTTATTTCTTTTCTTCTTGTCTGTCTCTCTTTTATAGAAGACAGACTTCATGAGAACAAGCTTCTGTATATTTTGACTACATGTATGTCTGCAAACAAGTTTTGTATATCTCTTTGATTATGGTGATATCAGAAGCATCTAGAAGTGCCTGGCATTTATTGCCTGTTAAATAAATACTTCTTGAATAAAATGTAGCTTATTTAAGTGGCAGGCATTTTTGGCATGAGATCACCAAACAGAAGCATCTGTCAAGTCTTTTCTTTGGAACTATTCAGTTTCCCTGGGTTTTCCTGCAGTCTTCTGTGTGGAGACGTATATGGGTCTGAAAGTTGACTTTCTGGGAGCTGGGTATGGAAGGCATTGGGAGACCCCCTGGTCAGCCTGTGATGTTCAGCTTTACCTGCCAGTCTCAGCTGCAATGTGCTTCTGTGCCTGCTGTCCAAATCAGGATTACTAAGGGTTTATTTCTCTAGAAAATAAAAGCTCGTCTCTAGAAGAGTAGAATAACAGCCTCATCATTCTTGAAGGGCTGCAGATAATTTTTAACTGAGATTCAGTTATTCCTCTCCCTGGAACTTCCTTGAAGACTTCAGGGTGAATGTAACCAGTTTCAGGATTATATATGACTAAGATTTCCCATCATGCAAGATCATGTAATTTCAGTAAAACCCTTTCTTAACTGGTGCCAGAGAGTTTGAAGCCTTGATAACAAAAATTAGAAGCACACACTCCATGATCTCATCTTTTTCCAATATCCAACAGCATCACTTTTTTCTTGGTACTGTCTCTCCAATCATTTCTTCAATGATCAATAGATTTCCAAGGGACTTGTGGACTGGTATCAGAATCACCTGGGACTCTTATACCCTCTCCTTCTTATCTGAATATTGAGTGGTAGGGTCTCAGTGATATTTTAATATACTGCCCACCACCAGTGACAATGATTTAGCCAGACATTCAGCCACATACTGTTATTTAGAATTCTAAACTGACCCATAAATACAGTTCTATATGGGTCTACTGAGATTTATGGCAGGATAAAATTCAAAAGGTAAGGAAGAGGGCCATAAGAATCCAAAATTTCTAGCTTTGGGGAGGTCTTTGATTGGCACGGTATTGCTTCTGGAGAAACCATTTTTGTACTCATGGATGCTGATTCTGTAACAATAAGATAAGCATGGGAAATTATGCCCTCACAATTCTCCTGAACAATTCTCTAGGTTGGTGGACACCTCATTTTGTGCTTATTCAGTTCAGTTCAGTCGCTCAGTCATGTCCGATTCTTTGTGATCCCATGGACTGCAGCACACCAAGCCTCCCTGTCCATCGCCAACTCCCAGAGTTAACCCAAACTCATGTCCATTGAGTCAGTGATGCCATCCAACCATCTCATCCTCTGTCATCCCCTTCTCCTCCTGACCTCAATCTTTCCCACCATCAGGGTCTTTTCTAATGAGTCAGCTCTTCACATCAGGTGGCCAAAGTATTGAGGTTTCAGCTTCACCATCAGTCCTTCCAGTGAACACCCAGGACTGATCTCCTTCAGGATGGACTGGTTGGATCTCCTTGCAGTCCAACGGACTCTCAAGAGTCTTCTCCAACATCACAGTTCAAAAGCATCAAGTCTTTTGCACTCAGCTTTCCTTATAGTTCAACTCTCACAATCCATACATGACTACTGGGAAAACCATAGACTTGACCAGAAGGACCTTTGTTGGCAAAGTAATGTCTCTGCTTTTTAATTGGTCATAATTTTTGAGGTTGGTCATAACTTTTCTCCCAAGGAGTACACATCTTTCAATTTCATGGCTGCAGTCACCATCTGCAGCAATTTTGGAGCCCCCCAAAATAAAGTCCGCTACTGTTTCTCCATCTATTTGCCATGCAATGATGGGACTGGATGCCATGATCTTAGTTTTCTGAATGTTGAGTTTTAAGCCACATTTTTCACTCTCCTACTTCACTTTCATCAAGAGGCTCTTTAGTTCTTCTTCACTTTCTGCCGTAAGGGTGGTGTCATCTGCATATTTGAGGTTATTGATATGTGTTTATTATGTACCTAAAATTTGCTCAAATTTACTAGATAGCAAAATACGCTCACAGTGCCCTCTGGACAAGATAATTATAGTATGAAGAGCTAATGCAAGCTAAGAACCTCTATATGCTAATTGATGGTTAATTCCTCCTATTCATTCTTTCATTTTTTTTTTTTTTTTTCCTGGTTCTCTTAGTACCTCAGGGTCAGGAAGGTCTAGTAAAGAATGGAGAAGAAAAGTCTCTATTACTATCAGTATAGCAAAGGATTTTTTAAAAATGAAGCTAAAAGAAAGACAGTAACCTTACTGTGAGTGGGCCTGCATGGGTCTAGCCTCATACAAGATATTCTGTTCAGGGAAAAGACTGCATGGAATACTTAGGAAAAGCTGTTTTGTGAAAGGCAATGTCATTTGGGAAGTCATTGCGGAGCCTGAAATCCTAGCACTCAGGATAGAAACACCCTCGAGAGAATAGCATAACATTGAAGGGTGTTTCTACAAAACTGTCACCTGATTCTGACAGCCCATGTATCCTATTATCCTAACTTATCACTGTGGAGAACTTCAACTTCAAGTTCCTGCTATGACTGAAAAATGAAATGGAAGAACATTTAAAATAAAGAGAACTGCTCCAGCCTAACTATGGAAGAGAAGAATGTTATGTGGCTGTATATAATGATGCCAAATCCTAAACATACTCCTTCCAGAGAGCTGACGCTTCTTGCAGGCTCAGTGCTAGCACAGGTACAACAAAGAACCGTTTCATTTGTTGTTGTCTAATTAGGCAAAAGCTTGTTCCAAGTTTGGGAAAGGGAAAGGGAGTCACTACCCATTTCCATGGTATGCTTTCATAAATGCGGCAACATTGAGGATTCTCGGACTGGTTCTATGGCTGAAAAGTGAAAATGTTATTTGCTCAGTCATGTCCGACCCTTTGTGATCCCATGGACTGTAGCCCCCCAGGTTCCCCTGTCCATGGGATTTTCCAGGCAAGAATCCTGGAGTGGGTTGCCATTTCCTCCTCCAGGCGATCTTCCTGACCCAGGGACTGAACTCGGGTCTCCTGCACTGCAGTTCTGTGGCTAGTGCATCATTCTCAAAGAAGATGATGAGAAAAGCAGCCAGATCTGGCCACAGGCAAAACTATGATGCAGCCTAAATTTCTTTATTACCTTGAAAGCAGAATAGTACTTGATACAAAAAAAAAAAAAAAATCTACATGAAAAGAGTAGACATAAAGGGTTTGTAGCTAAAGAGGTTTCTCTATGCTGCAATATTTAAGTGACATTTCTCAAGGAGGCTGACTAGTACAGCCACTATGGAAAACAGTGTGGAGATTTCTTAAGAAACTGGAAATAGAACTGCCATATGACCCAGCAATACCACTTCTGGGCATACACACTGAGGAAACCAGATCTGAAAGAGACACGTGCACCCCAATGTTCATCGCAGCAGTGTTTATAATAGCCAGGACATGGAAGCAGCCTAGATGCCCATCAGCAGATGAACGGATAAGGAAGCTGTGGTATATACACCATGGAATATTACTCAGCCGTTAAAAAGAATTCATTTGAATCAGTTCTAACGAGATGGATGAAACTGGAGCCCATTATACAGAGTGAAGTAAGTCAGAAAGATAAAGAACATTACAGCCTACTAACACATATACATGGAATTTAGAAAGATGGTAACGATAACCCTATATGCAAAACAGAAAAAGAGACACAGAAGTACAGAACAGACTTTAGAACTCTGTGGGAGAAGGTGCGGGTGGGATGTTTCGAAAGAACAGCATGTATATTATCTATGGTGAAACAGACCACCAGCCCAGGTGGGACGCATGAGTCAAGTGCTCGGGCCTGGTGCACTGGGAAGACCCAGAGGAATCGGGTGGAGAGGGAGGTGGGTGGGGGGATCGGGATGGGGAATACGTGTAACTCTATGGCTGATTCATAGCAATGTATGACAAAACCCACTGAAATGTTGTGAAGTAATTAGCCTCCAACTAATAAAAAAAGATTAAAAAAAAAAAAAAAAGAGGCTGACTAAACAAACATTTCCTATCATCTCCAAACTCTAGATCAGGATTGCCATCACAAGATTTGAGAGGAAGGTACATGCTAACCTGTGAAAAAGATAGACCTGACATATTCAGCCAATCTCTTATTTCTACGTGGCTAACAATATCCAGTGCAACATGGATTTTAGTGGTTCTATTCAACCAGCAACAGACATGTTCTTGTACGTTTTCTACCAGCAGAGGAAAAACAGGGGCAGCCAGAATGAACAGCTCCCCAAAGTAGAGAGTCTTAGCTTGAGAATACAGAGTATTGATATACCGTACTTGTCCTTTTTACCACCTAATTCCACAGTTGTAGTGCTTCGTAGCTCACTCACCTGTGAAGTAAAGGAGTGGACAAGCACCATCTTGAAACCTCCTTGGGTTTCTGACATGGTTCTGCCAATACAGTGAAATGAACCATACCCATTTCTAAATGTGATTAGTAAGGTAAGGATAAGTATACTGGTTATGTATTAATGTGTAACAAATTACCCCCAAACCAAGTGGCCTAAGACAGCAGTTAACATTTATTATGTTAAACAGCTGAGACTTAGGAATCCAGGGGTGGCTGGAGAGTGATTCTGGCTGAAGGTCTTGGATGAAGTTGTAGTCAAGATGTCTGCATGGCCACAGTCATCTGAAGGCTTTACTAGGGCTGGAGAACATGCTTTCAAGATGCTTTACTCACATGTCTGGGCTTCCTGGTAGCTCAGTTGGTAAAGAACCCACCTGCAATGCAGGAGACCCCAGTCGATTCCTGGGTTGGGGAGATCTGCTGGAGAAGGGATAGGCTACCCACTCCAGTATTCTTGGGCTTCCCTTGTGGCTTAGCTGGTAAAGAACCCACCTGCAATGCAGGAGACCTGGGTTCGACCTGGGTTAGGAAGATCCCCTGGAGGAAGGCATGGCAACCCACTCCAGGATTCTGGCCTGGAGAAGTCCATGGACTGTACAGTCCATGGAGTCGCAAAGTCAGACACAACTAAGCAACTTTCACTTTCACTGTTACCTGAAACACCCCATAGGACTGCCTGAGTACCTTCCCAATGTGGCCATTGACTTTCTGCGGGGCAAATGACCCAAGAGGAGCAAGGCAAAATCCTCAGCTTTTTTTATTGTCTAGTCTTGTTACAGGTCAACCCTACTCAGTGTGAGAGGGGACGACATCAGGGCATGAATGCCATTGAGGGCATCCTGGAGACTGGTAATCACAACACATGACACTGGTAACAAAAAAGAAATGGTCTTTATTACATAAACTACTCAGAAAAAGTCATATTTAACCCTTTTTTTAAAAGTTAGAAATGACAATTTGACATAACTACATTAATTTTTAATTTACCTGAATTTTCTGAAGCACCAATGTATTGAATCAAATTGAAAATTGTCATTTGTCAATGATCAACTACATCCACCTTTTCGCTCCACTGTGGCCACACCTCATGGTTTGCAGGATCTTAGTTCCTCTACCAGGGATCAAACTCAGGTTCCCTGAAGTGGAAGCCCACAGTTCTAAACACTGGACTGTCAGGGAATTCCCCATCTTCTCCTTTATCTGAACTTGGGACTAGCATCCTTAGGGGTATCTCAAAGTAAAAAGAGCAATAACTAGCTCCTTTTTCTCCAACACATATTTGAACACCTTGCTGGCAGTTGAATAGCAAGAAACTCAGGGAGGCAACTGATAGGGAGAAATGTATACTGACAATGTTAAAACTAGGCAACTCACAATCAGTCCATAACACAGTGCCTTTACAAGATCACAGTAAAACAGCTAAAATGCATGTCTAATTGATACCATTGGACCAAATCTTCCATGACAGTTCTGAGTTTTAAATTTTTGTCTCATTGCCCAGGGGTAGGTTAAAACATAAATCTAATTGTCAGATACACCTAAATTCAAATTGCTACACTACCATTAATCATCCCTTGAAAAGTTAGGTAAAAAAAAAATCTTCACAACCCAGATAATCATGATGGTGTGATCACTCACCTAGAGCCAGACATCATGGAATGTGAAGTCAAGTGGACCTTAGGAAGCATCACTAGGAACAGTTAGTGGAGGTGATGGAACTCCAGTTGAGCTATTTCAAATCCTCAGAGATGATGCTGTGAAAGTGCTGCACTCAATACGCCAACAAATTGGGAAAATTCAGCAGTGGCCATGCGACTGAAAAGGTCAGTTTTCACTCCAATCCCAAAGAAAGGCAATGCCAAAGAATGCTCAAACTACTGCACAATTGCACTCATCTCACACGCTAGTAAAGTAATGCTCAAAATTCTCCAAGTGAGGCTTTAGCAATACGTGAACCATGAACTTCCAAACGTTCAAGCTGGTTTTAGAAAAGGCAGAAGAACCAGAGATCAAATTGCCAACATCCACTGGATCATCAAAAAAGCAAGAGAGTTCCAGAAAAACATCTATTTCTGCTTTACTGACTATGCCAAAGCCGTTGACTGGGTGGATCACAATAAACTGTGGACAATTCTGAGAGATGGGAATACCAGACCACTTGACTTGCCTCTTGAGAAACCTGTATGCAGGTCAGGAAGCAACAGTTAGAATTGGACATGGAACAAGACTGGTTCCAAATAGGAAAAGGAGTACTTGATCAAGGCTGTATATTGCCACGCTGCTTATTTAACTTATATGCAGAGTACATCACGAGAAACACTGGGCTGGATGAAGCACAAGCTGGAATGAAGATTGCTGGGAGAAATATCAATAATCTCAGATATGCAGATGACACCATCCTTATGGCAGAAAATGAAGAACTAAAGAGCCTCTTGATGAAAGTGAAAGAGGAGAGTTTGAAAAAGTTGGCTTAAAGCTCAACATCGGAAAACTAAGATCATGGCATCTGGTCCCATCACCTCATGGCAAATAGATGGGGAAACTGTGCAAACAGTGGCTGAATCTATTTTGAGGGGCTAAAAAATCACTGCAGATGGTGATTGCAGCCATGAAATTAAAAGACGTTTACTCCTTGGAAGGAAAGTTGTGACCAACCTAGAGAGCATATTAAAAAGCAGAGACATTACTTTGCCAACAAAGGTCCATCTAGTCAAGGCTATGGGTTTTCCAGTGGTCATATACAGATGTGAGAGTTGGACTATAAAGAAAACTGAGCACCGAAGAATTGATGCTTTTGAACTGTGGTGTTGGAGAAGACTCTTGAGAGTCCCTTGGACTGCAAGGAGGTCCAACCAGTCCATCCTAAAGATCAGTCCTGGGTGTTCACTGAAAGAACTGATGGTGAAGCTGAAACTGCAATACTTTGGCCACCTGATGCAAAGAGCTGACTCATTAGAAAAGACCCTGATGCTGGGAAAGATTGAGGCCAGGAAGAGAAGAGAATGATAGAGGATGAGATGGCTAGATGGCATCACTGACTCAGTACACATGAGTTTGGGTAACCTCTGGGAGTTGGTGATGGACAGGGAAGCCTGCTGTGCTGCGGTTCATGGGGTTGTAAAGAGTCGGACACGACTGAGCGACTGAACTGACTGAACTGACCATTACATCTACTACTGTGGGCAAGCATCCCTTAGAAGAAATGGAGTGGCCATCATAGTCAATAAGAGACTAAAATGCAGTACTTGGATGCAATCTCAAAAACGACAGAATGATCTGTGTTCGTTTCCAAGGCAAACCATTCAGTATCACAGTAATAAAAGTCTATGCCCCAACCAGTAATGCTGAAGAAGCTGAAGTTGAACAGTTCTAAGAAGACCTACAAGACCTTTTAGAACTAACACCCAAAAAAGATGTCCTTTTCATTATAGGGAACTGAATGCAAAAGTAGGAAGTCAAGAAACACCTGAAGTAACAGGCAAATTTGGCCTTGGAGTATAGAATGAAGCACGGCAAAGGCTAAAAGAGTTTTGCCAAAAGAACGCACTGGTCACAGCAAACACCTTCTTCCAACAACACAAGAAAAGACTCTACACAAGGATATCACCAGACGGCCAACACCGAAGTCAGATTGATTATATTCTTTGAAGCCAAAGATGGAGAAGCTCTATACAGTCAGCAAAAACAAGACTGGGACCTGACTGTGGCTCAGATCATGAACTCCTTATTGCTAAATTCAGACTCAAATTGAAGAAAGTAGGGAAAACCACTTCACCATTCAGGTATGACCTAAATCAAATCCCTTATGATTATATAGTGAAAGTGAGAAATAGATTAATGGACTCGATCTGATAGTCAGAGTGCTTGACGCACTTTGGATGGAGGCTCATGACATTGTAAAGGACACAAGGAGCAAGACTATCCCCAAGAAAAAGAAATGCAAAAAAGCAAAATGGCTATCTGAGGAGGCCTTACAAATAGCTGTGAAAAGAAGAGAAGCAAAAACCAAAGGAGAAAAGGAATGATATACCCATTTGAATGCGGAGTTCCCAAGAATAGCAAGGAGAGATAAGAAAGCCTTCCTCAGTGATCAGTGCAAAGAAATAGAGGAAAACAATAGAATGGGAAAGACTAGAGATCTCTTCAAGAAAAATAGAGATCAGGAGGGAACATTTCATGCAAAGATGGGCTCAATAAAGGACAAAAATGGTATGGACCTAACAGAAACAGAAGATATTAAGAAGAGGTGGCAAGAATACACAGAAGAACTATACAAAAAAAGATCTTCACAACCCAGATAATCACGATGGTGTGATCACTCACCTAGAGCCAGACATCATGGAATGTGAAGTCAATTAGGAACCATCACTACAAACAAAGCTAGTGGAGGTGATGGAATTTCAGTTGAGCTATTTCAAATCCTCAAACATGATGCTGTGAAAGTGTTGCACTCAATATGACAGCAAATTTGGAAAACTCAGCAGTGGCCACAGGACTGGAAAAAGTCAGTTTTCATTCCAATCCCAAAGAAAGGCAATGCCAAAGATATTTCCCTAACCTTTTCTAAACCTTGTTCTAGCCTAGATTTGGCACTAAATACACTGGGAAGTGGACAAACCATTTATCCGCAATGAGTTGATTTCTTTAGGTGTAAAACAATAATTTTTGCCCTGTCTTTATTTGATAATAAATACATTAAGATAATCATTGTTCAGTGGCTCAATTGTGTCTGACTCTTTGTGACGTCATGGACTGCAGCACGCCAGGCTTCCCTGTCCATCACCATTACCCAGAGTGCGCTCAAACTCATGTCCATCCAGTCTGTGATGCCATCCAACCATCTCATCCTCTGTTGTCCCCTTCTTCTCCTGCCTTTTCTCTTTCCCATTATCAGGGTCTTTTCCAATGAGTTGGCTCTTTGCATCAGGAGTATTGCAGCTTCAGCAAGCGTCCTTCCAGTTAATATTCAAGACTGATTTCGTTTAGGATGAACTGGTTGGATCTCCTTGCAGTCCAAGGGATTCTCAAGAGTCTTCTCCCACACCACAGTTCACAAGCATCAATTCCGCATTCAAATCATCAGCCATGGGTATTATCAAAGGCTTTATGAACTGAAAAGTCCTGACCAGGAAACTTTTTCCATTTCCCCCCCAAATTGCCAATATGGAAAGAAGACTTTTTTTTGCAATGATAAACACAGCATCTGCATTGTACACAATTTAGAACATTCTTGATGTTTACCTGATAATTAAAACCATTTGTATATATTTCTATGGCTCATAGGTAAAAAAATTAATCCATTAATATTCCAATTTATATTTTACCTTAACTCTGTAGAATACAAACAAAAACATTTTTTACTATGGCAAATTTCAATTTCATACGGAAGCATAAGAGCAGCATTATGATCTCTCACGCAGCCATTCCCCAGATTCAACAATTATCAGTCTTTAATATAAACGTATAAAAAAACATGCAGGTCATATAAATCCTGCACCGCATCTCCAATTATTTTGAAAGCAAATTCCCAGATGTATAATTTTATCCATAAACACTTATCTCCACAAGATAAAGGCGTTTAAAAAAGTGAGCGTCGCTCAGTCGTGTCCGCCTCTTTGCGACCCCATGAATGACACAGTCCCTGTTACTCCCCAGAACACTGGACGGGGCAGCCGGTCCCTCCGCCCGCGGATCTTCCAGACCTCGGGATCGAGCCCGGGTCTCCCGCGCTGCCGGCGGACTCTTCACGCCGAGCCACCGGGAGGCCCCGGGCATTTAGAAACGTGCCCCAGCCGCAGTCGGATTAGACGTGTCCGTCCGGAAAGCCTGGGCTAAGGCTTCCACCTCCTCTCACTCTCCCGCCGGCCGGGCTTTCCCACTCGGCCCCGCCCCTCCAGGCCCGCGGGAAATCTGCAGCAGTATCAGATAGTCCGGGACGGCGGGGAACGCCCTCACCTTGCGCTCGACTGGGGCCTCGGAACCCAAGTGGTGACTCCCCTTCGCGTCCCGCAGGGAGCTACTTTTCAGCTGCACCGAAGGCAGCCTCCGTTCGCTCGATTGGCAGCGAGCACCGGAAGCGCTAGGGCGCCGGAAGCGCCGACCGATGGTTGTACCGCGCGAGACGCGCTGACGGGCCCGGGCGCGCGGTCTCCCAGGGACTGGAGGCGCGAGGCAGCCATCGGCGGCCGCGATGGAGCGGGGACCGGGCGAACGTACCGCCAGCGCCCTTTTCGCGGGGTTCCGGGCCTTGGGGCTCTTCAGCAGCGACATTCCCCACGCGGTGCGGTTCAGTGCGCTGAAGCGCCGGTTCTACGTGACCACGTGCGTGGGCAAGAGCTTCCACACCTACGACGTGAGTGACCCGGGTTCGCGCCGCCCTCCGCGCGGGCCGTCCGACTGCGACGAGCCCCGGCGGCGATCGGGCTGGGGGAGGTCCCGGAGAACATCGGAGTTCAGCGGCAGAGTGTTGGTTGGAAATAAATGCGGTGAAGGAAACTGCCCCCCCCCCCCGCCCCCTTTTAATTAGAAAGAGCTGTAAGCCATCTCATTGTGCAGTTCCTGACGAGAACCGCGTTAGAGATGCGGGCTAAAATACGCTGGGATAACTGGGGAGGGTGAGATTAGTTACGGTTTAGGCGACTGTTCACATTTGATAGCAGACTAATTTCCCTAAACTTCCCCTGAGCATCTATTTTCTGCCACCATGACAAAGTTCAGAGGTGCCACATCCTCTAACCCTTGCAGCATTTCTTTCTAAGAAGAATGTTCGTTATTTTGTAGCACCCTTACATGGACTAGGAGACTAAATCTCAGAAAAAAACTGTTACTTGCCCAAGGCCTTCCTGCTTGTCACTGATGGGTTTTCCTCTAAAATACGTTATCAATCTTTGAAACGCCTTTTGTTGCTGTTTCCTTGTTTCTCTTGTCTTCTCCAGATGAAGGTATGCTCTGTGAAAGGTGGGGCCTTACTTGAGGAGGAGGTTAAGACTAGTTGGTGTTAATTAAGCACTTTTCCTGAAATATGGGTTTGGGTTGACTTCGGGAGTTGGTGATGGACAGGGAGGCCTGGCGTGCTGCGATTCATGGGGTCACAAAGAGTCAGACACAACTGAGCGACTGAACTGAACTGATGTAAAGTTGTACTTCTAGAAAATATAAACTTTCCTTGAAGGACTGTGAAAATAAGATGGATTGTTAGCAAGAAGAACTGGTTGTTGGAAGCAGGTAGAATTAGTGGAAGAGCAAGTGAGGAACGGAAAGGGAAGGCCATCTCCAAGATGGAGACGGTGTTGGTGATAGCGCCTAACATTTATTTGACCATTTACTGTATGACTGACTCCATTCTAACTCTTCACACAAATTTTACTCATTGGATCCTCACAATAATCCCATAAAATTAGGGACTTATTTTAACCCTTAATTTATAGGTGAGGAATTTGAAGCACGAGTGGTTGAGTAACTTTCTCATGGCTGGATCAGTAATCATAGTTTGGGGTCCACAAATTACAGCCTGCAAGCCAATTCTGCCAACATTTTGTTTTTGTACGACCAATGACATTTTTGTTTGTTTTTTTCTCTGTGTTTATTTTAATATTAGCATAGTCTCCAAGTAAAATTTGCATAGTAGTGGGATGTAGTACAGTCAGATTTTGAGTGAGATGGAGACATCCATCTACTCTCAATTAAGAAACATAGATTATTTAATTCATCTTCAAGGGCACTTTTAGTCTTACGCTGTCACTTTCTTGAATTCCTCCTTATACCCTTCTGTGCTCTATGCTTCTGAGCTAGATGGTTTTGATGTTTTTAAATGGCCGGGAAACAATCAAAGGAAGAAGAATATTTCACAGCATGTGACAGTTTTAAAGATTATAATTATATATCCATAAATTTATTGGAATATAGTCATGAACATTTTTTTTTTTACCATATGTGGCTGCTTCTGTGATATATTATCAGTTGAGTGATTGCAACAAAGACCACACAGATTGCAAAGCCTTAAAATATGTATTGCTGCTGCTGCTGCTAAGTCGCTTTAGTCGTGTCCAACTCTGTGCGACCCCATAGACGGCAGCCTACCAGGCTCTGCCGTCCCTGGGATTCTCCAGGCAAGAACACTGGAGTGGGTTGCCATTTCCTTCTCCAATGCATGAAAGTGAAAAATGAAAATGAAGTCGCTCAGTTGTGTCTGACTCTTCCCGACCCCATGGACTGCAGCCTACCAGGCTCCTCTGTCCATGGGATTTTCCAGGCAAGAGTACTGGAGTGGGTTGCCATTGCCTTCTCCTAAAATATGTATTACATGACCTATATACAAAACTATACATGATGCCTACTCTTCCATCACTGATGAAGTAGTAGAAAATATAAACTTTCCTAATAATGAGAATGGGCTTCCCTGGTGACTCAGACTGTAAAAGAATCTGCCTGCAATGCAGGAGACCCAAGTTCGAGCCCTGGGTCAGGAAGATCCCTTGGAGAAGGGCATGGCTACCAACTCCAGTATTCTTACCTGGAGAATTCCATGGACAGAGGAGCCTGGCGGGCTACAGTCTATGGGGCCTCAAACAGTTGGGACACGATTGAGCGACTGAACTGAGCGACTAATCAGCTAATAATGAAAATTAATATCATCAGTAAGTGTCTTTTTAAGGAAGGACCACATAGCAAATTTATGTATGAGGTTAGAGCGTAATCTTTAAGTGCTAGATTATTATAATTTTTTTATTAGTAGCAATTTAATCATTTGTTCTCTTTTTTAAAAACAGGTTCAGAAACTTAGTCTGGTTGCAGTAAGTAAGTATAGTCTTTATCCTGAATTTTGCGTGTTTAGTGTATTTTAACATTCTTTTAAAATTTTGACTTAAATTTAAGAATTGTGAAGCATATAAAGACTTAGGCATGTATTTATGGTAAATGTACATAGCTAACAAAAACGTCCAGGACAGGATTGTTTGTCACTTACAGTTGTCATTTCTCTTAGGTCTTCTTTAAACTAATTCATTTCTTTCTTTGTGGTTTACAACATTGATATTTTTAGAGTAGTGTAGGCTAGTCTTTTTAAAAGAATATTCTTCACTTTGACTTTTTCTGATACTTATGATTAGATTCAAGTGTTGCAAGAGTAACAAGGGAATGATGCTGAATTCTCAGTGAGCCATATCAGGAGGCACATGCTATTGGTCAGTCTTTTTCCTGGCAGTGAAAACTTTGATCATTTGGTTAAGGTGACATTTATCAAGCAGCTCCTTTTAAAGACTTCCCCTTTATAGCTAATAAATGTAGTAAGTGCATGTGGTAAGATACATTGAAAATAAAAATGAAGTCACTCAGTCGTGTGACTCTTTGCGACCCCATGGATTGTAGCCTACCATGCTCCTCCATCCATGGGATTTCCCAAAGAAGGATACTGGGGTGGATTGCCATTTCCTTCTCCATGACCCAGGGATTGAACCCGAGTCTTCCTCATTGTAGGGAGATGCTTTACCGTCTCAGTTGTCTCAGTCTCAGATGTCTCGGACGGTAAAGCATCTGCCTACAATGCTTACTCCTTGGAAGGAAAGTTATGACCAACCTAGACAGTATATTAAAAAGCAGAGACATTACTTTGCCAACAAAGGTCTGTCTAGTCAAGGCTATGGTTTTTCTAGTGGTCATGTATGGATGTGAGAGTTGGACTATAAAGAAAGCTGAGTGCAGAAGAATTGATGCTTTTGAACTGTGGTGTTGGAGAAGACTCTTGAGAGTCCCTTGGACTGCGAGGAGATCCAACCAGTCCATCCTAAAGGAAATCAGTCCTGGGTGTTCATTAGAAGGACTGATGTTGAAGCTGAAGCTCCAATACTTTGGCCCCCTGATTCGAAGAGCTGACTTATTGGAAAAGACCCTGATCGTGGGAAAGATTGAGGGCAGGAGGAGAAGGGGATGACAGAGGATGAGATGGTTGGATGGCATCACCAACTCAAAGGACATGGGTTTGGGTGGACTCTGGGAGTTGGTGATGGACAGGGAGGCCTGGCGTTGCTGCAGTTCATGGGGTCGCAAAGAGTCGGACACGACTGAACTGAACTGAACAATGAGGAAGACCTGGGTTCGATCCCTGGGTTGTGAAGATCCCCTGGAGAAGGAAATGGCAATCCACTCCAGTACTTTTGCTTGGGAAATCCCATGGACGGAGGAGAATGGTAGGCTACCGTCCATGGGGTCGCAAAGAGTCAGACACGACTGAACAACTTCACTTTCACTTTAACTAGTCTTTACTGTTCAAAGTTTCATGTACTGCTGACTATCATTTAGTGGTGATTCTCACCTCAGTTATTAGGATGATTATCAAATAGTGATTTTCTGATTCTATTATTCCATTGTAAGAAAGAGTTTTCCTTTTTCCCACATTTTGATATTTTTTTGCAATGGAAGAATTTTTTTTTTTTTTAAACTCTTTTATAGAATGAAGAGCTTGCCAGGACTGAGAGATTCTAGTTTCACCATCAAATGTGGTCTTTGTAAGAAAAACAGAGCTATATGGATTTAGAGTGTATGTCAGATAAATTTAATTTTTTAAAAAGATTATAGAAGGCTGTAGAAGGGCAATATTAAAGTGAATGATAAACCTATAAAAATAGAATAACAGCAGGAAAGATACTTAAAAAAATTCTCTATATTTTAACGGTCCTTCCCCCAAAATGGGAAGTAAAAAGTAACAACCCATGTGACCATGGTAATGAGAGAGAAATCAAGAAACCCTGTCATGAGGAATGGCGGGAGGTGGTAGGGTTGTTTACCTTGGAGAAGATTAAGTGGAAACGTATTATTCATGAAAGGGTCAGCATGTAGAATATCATATGGGATTTTTTTTTAAGTTACTCCAAACTGTGGAGTTGAGAGTTCTCAGTTTTGACCTACTTTTAAAATATTCTGAAGTTGTTAGGAGCTTGATGTTGCTGAAGGCATTCACATGGAGATTAGATGACCATCTGCCAGAGTTTTGTGTATTTAGCGAGGATTTTTTCCCTCAAATAACCTCAAAAAGCTTCTCAATTCTTTAGGATTATGTCCTTGTGTCTGCAGATACTGGACATTAATTCTCTTAGGGAAAGTCAAGGTGATGTCATATTTTCAATGTGATTATTAGATGTTATTATTAGATGTCTAAAATAACACTGAAGTCTAAATTTTATGCTCTGATTGTCATACATACATATTTTTAAATTATAAGAAATGAAAGATGTTACATGCATAATTAAAGTTTGTATTTGTTCCACAATCTTAAATATCTTTATTTCTTAAAAAATATGTTTAATTTTTTCATTTTATATCTTTTTTTCCAGGTAACTCTGTCCCACAGGACATCTGCTGTATGGCAGCTGATGGAAGGTTGGTCTTTGCTGCTTATGGGAATGTTTTCTCTGCATTCGCCCGTAATAAAGAGGTTTGTATCTTTGAACTATTTTGTCTTTTGCAGTCAGTGATCGATTGTCATGGTAGTGGGAGGGAACTTTAATGTTGCTCTTCTTCATCTGAGACACTCTTGACGTATTTTTTTTTTTTTTTAATGTATATTCACTCTGCTGGAGGAAGAGAAAGTTGATTTCATCAAATTTTCATAATCAGTTAAAAGTGATGCTTTGTTCCGTTTTCTTTGCCTGGGATCAACCTGAGAATCATTTGGGCAGCTAACTACTACAGCTTTTTTGTTTCCAACCAGGTCCCATCTCTGGAGTTGTCTACTTTGTTTATTTGGTTGGGGTAGGATTCAGTCAAGAGTATTTTGAAAATATTTTCCTAAGAGATTCACATCTGTACCATTGCTTTATGTGGATTGATTTTTTTCGTTATGAACATCATAGCCCATGACTCATTTTCTAAGACCCAGGTGCTTGTTGCCTACATAGAAAAGGCTAGATCCTCTGCTATCTCTACTAAGGGAGGATCTTTTTTTGTCTTAATCTACTCATTGGTTTCTGAGTTTGTCCTGGGATGACTAATTTGAGAGATGACCTGGCGCTAGTGATCCAGAGTGAAAGGGAATGTGGCCATGGGGATGGCTAGATAGCCCGGTGATGGAATTACTGTACTTCTCAAAGTCTGACTCAGGCTAATGATGTTTGTTCCCAGTGTCTTCCATCATCTCTACCCATGGCAGAGAAAGGCAATTTAAAGTTCTTTAATGGGAGTTTTTGTTTTGACAGTAAGTTTTTTTCTTTTTACAGAGTCTGGGTCCTTTTTTTGTTCAAAATACTGCAGTTTGTAGGTTTTCCTGGGAGATAAATGTACATATTAGGAGTAGAAAGGTATCAGAGACTATGAATTGTAGGAAACTGTTACCATCCCTCGGGCCAGAGGGAGGAGGAGAAGAAATAGCGTTCCTGGAGCCTGGTGAGAACTGAAACCTTGGGGGAAGAGACTGTAATTAGTGAGGGTGCAGCTACTGCTGTCAGGGTAAAAATGTCTGTGTCCAGACAGAAAGCTGTAGGGAAGAAGTATCCTAATCGCCGTCCCTTGTCTTCTGTGGAAGCCAGCTGGTGGTGGCTGTAGAGGTCAGCCTTCTGGAGCATCCCGAGTTTCTAGAATGCATGGAGTTGTGCTGGTTGGGTTGGCTGAGGGACCCAGCTCTTTGGATGCCTTCTTCCTAAGCTTGGTTGAAAAGCTGAGCCTCAAAGATCTCATTTCTGTGTTCCTAGCCCATGTGTCCTAATTGAACTTGCTGGGGGAGCAGGTGAAAACGTGTGATTCCCTGCTACTTGTTAATCTAACCTTGGGTAATCGAAAGTTGGACATTTCTTAATGTGAGCATCTTCAGGATTTTCGTGGTTTTTGTTTTGTTTTGTTTTTGTTAATATAAATAATATTACATGATGAATGAATAATTTGAAATTCTTTTGAATTTTGACATTGCAGGTAGTACATACCTTTAAAGGTCATAAGGCAGAAATCTGTCTTTTGCAACCCTTTGGGGACCATGTTATCTCTGTTGATACTGACAGCGTTCTTATTATTTGGCACATATATTCAGAAGGTAAGATTTAACCAATTTATTGCTTTATCTTGGAACAGTATGTGTGTAGCTAAAATATCTCTGTAAGGATGACTTCTATACCAGAGATTTCACATGTAAGCAGTAAAAAATTTTCAAGAATCTTTGTGTATAAGGAAAAGGGTTCTAAGTAAAAAAATTGCTAAGCAGTTTTAGTTAGCTAGTTGAGCTGTTAATAATGCTTTGCATTACACTTCTCCAAGTTTAATGACAGGTGATATTTTCTCTGTGGGGTGAATTTGGTGTATATTTACACTTGAGTAATACTTGGTTTGTATTTTCAACTTTTGTAAGTGAGATTGTAATAGTAAACTTGAAGATCTAGTCATCTGAAGGAAAATAAACATCCTTTTGCTAAGAATATGAGTCAGTGTCCTTTAATTGTGATTTTCTTAAACAGTGTCACTGAGCTATGTTTATAGGGCCGTGTTATCACCAAAGGTTAGAAATTTATCACCAGAATAACCCCAGCTTTCGTCAGGTCAAAGACTGTAACAAGACTGTGGGGTCTGTCTGAATTAAAGCGTTTAAGTTTTTGGCCTGTGTGCATTTCTAGCGTTTGTTGCCTCTTGACTAGCTCGTTTTTAAGGTAGTCTGTCTGTTTTTAGTAGGAGTCTTGGGGATCGCGGTCCTGGCAGTCACCCCGTGGTCTTCTGAGATCAGCCACTCTTGCTTTCTCTTTACTCAAGTGGAGGGAACAGAATTTCAGACATAGTCCCCATGCAGATGGATATTAAAAGACCTTTTATGAAGTTAGAGAATCTGACTCTAACAAGTCAGATTCTAATAGCAGGAGTTCAGCCAGCTTTCTGTTGACACTGATACCCAGCTTTTTGTTACTCTTGCAGCAGCACAGTGTCTTCAGGGAGCTGTTTGTAGTGATCTTAAGTAAGACTGCTAGTTACAAATAGAGGCAAGAATCTTTTAAAATAATATTTAAGTAAAAGATTCTGTAATTCTCGTCTGTTATCTATGTTCTTTAAACTGTGGTGCACATATTCCTGGAGTGTGCAGCAGCCAGATAGAATGAAACTAAAGTTTAAGAGAAGTATTTGTTCTCTGATACTCAAATTCATTGGGAAATTAAGTGAGAAAGTGTTTTCATCATAGGTGAACTGTGAAGTAGAAAACAAAATTCACACGTAGGAATTTAAGCATGTGATGTTTCAAAAAATGTTTTGATCTTGAAGCAAAAGACAGCAGGTTGTGCCATTTTCCACTCAACAGGGCTGCAAGTTCTTTTCCTCTCCTCTGTTTGAGGGTCTCCTGTGTAAATGAGAGAAGGCCTGTTTTTAGTTTCATTTAAGTTTGCCTCTGACTTTTTACATGTTTGAGGAGCTGATCAAGCTCCTTCCCTCCCATGCACTTCATTCGGAACATTAGCTGCCTCTTGATTAAATTATAAAATACTAAGTCTGATCCCTTAGTATCATTTTTTTTTAACTTTTATTTTCACCCCGTAAACCAGTTTGGCAGTGAGTAAAATTTTAAATAGGATTGATATTAGAACTTTTAGAAAATTCTTAACAATCTAAGTAAACTTGAAAGTCGCCCCTCATCACATTTGTTTAATTTCTCAGGGAATGTTTATTAGTTAGTATATGTCTTTGATTTATATTAGTACATAAATCTTTGATATGGTAGATTTTAAGTGCTAAATATATGGGTGTTTAAAATAAACTGTTTTATGTATTATCTATAACCTTTACTTTTGTAGAAGAATACCTGCAGTTGTCTTTCGATAAATCAGTATTTAAAATTTCTGCAATTTTGCACCCAAGTACCTACTTGAATAAAATACTTCTTGGCAGTGAACAAGGAAGCCTCCAGTTATGGAATGTAAAATCCAAGTAAGCTCTGTATTTAGAACATAAGTAATTCCTACCTTATCCTCATCTATTACTCCCTAAAGCATTCTTAACTCTCTCAATTCTCCTTTCTTTTATATCTTTTTTGGAGGGTTTTCAGTAAATATGCCTGTTCCTGGGGTTGTTACTCATGGAATCACATATGTGAAAGCTGGGATATGGTCCTGAAACATGGTAGGCAGCTTCATAAATGCTCATTAAAAACTATATACTAATAACCTTAGTCACTGTAAAGAATTCATAAAACTGTAATGCAGGCTTTAGTACACAAGATCATTGAAATCGTCACTAAACAGCTTCTAGTTCTCAATAAACTAAAACATTAGATGGCGACACAAATCAGTGTTTATTTAGTGCTAGCATTTAGGTATGGTTTTCAGGGTAAAAGCATATTCATCTTCAAGCATAAACATGATGAATGTCTGTAATACTATTAGTTATAGTTAGGGGGCTAGATAAATGACGGTGAGCACCTCTGCCTGTTATTTGTACACTTATCCAGCGAAAAGAGTGGCAGCTCAATTTTCTTTGTATAATCATTAAAAGAGCAATCAGAAATGTTTGACCATCCAGATTTTTCTTTCCAAAGCTCTTACAGATTCAAAAGGGAAAATAAGATTTTCAGAGGTTTAATGTTTGTCCTATTAGTTATTAGTTTTAAATCAGTGTTTCTGTTCAGCTTAACAAATTTCATTGACTACCTATTCTGTAATAGGCTGGGAAATAATGATGGGAATATTCTCTGCCCCAGGGTTATCTCTTTAGGTTTTGTGTGAGAGTGACCTAATCTGTGCCTAAAGAATTTAAAATATGAATAAATATTTTATTGTCATTATAACAATCTCAGGTATCTCTGCTCTATAAACTATCATTCATGGCTTGATTCTGAAATTCAGAGCAGCATCACTGTTGTCATGTAACATACAAGTAGTAGTGTCAGTTCAGTTCAGTCGATCAGTCATGTCCGGCTCTCTGTGACCCCATGAACTGCAGCACGCCAGGCCTACCTCTCTCCCACCAAGTAGTACTCCTTTTTTGTATTAGGTTTCTGGTATCACACTGTAGTAAAAAGTGAGATCTGCCTGTATTCTAAGATTTTATTTTAAATTGTATCTGTCATATAAAATAGCTTTTACTTATGTATTTTTTTTCTTTCTCTTTTTAATTTCTCCAAGAGCCTGGATAGTATTATAGTTCTTAGCAGTTTAGAATCTGAGTCTGGGCTCTGTCAATATTAGCCTTGTAATCTAAACTTAATTTTTTCATGTAATTAAGTTTCTTAGTTTTTTAATCTGAAAAATGGTGCTGTTTACCTAATAGCATTATTTTGAGTATTAAATAGATTAATATACCTACTTGGAATAATGTGGGGCAGAGTAAGAATTTAATTAATAGCTACTATATCATTTTTTAATATGTAGTTAATTTTGTTTTTCTCCCCCCCCAAAAAATGGCTTTCAACTATTTTTCCTTTTGTAGTAAACTTCTGTATACATTTGCGGGATGGAAAGTTGGAGTGACAGCGCTTCAGCAGGTTAGTATTTTTCTGTTAAGTTAGATAAGAAATGAAGGCAGTAGTAGGATCTTTCAGTTTCAGGGGCCAACCAACCACATTTGTGGACCTAAAGACAAAATAAGGTATAATATAGTTTTTTAATAAATATTACCCTGAAAAACAATGTTTTAGAAATAGAATTGAAAACAGTGCCTTTATCTATAAATATTTGTGGAAACCTTTTTGCCTGGAATTAGTCTCTTAATTCTGTGGTTGGCTGAATCCATGTTTACCAAGCATTTGTAAGCATATAGAGTCCAGTGCCTTGGTCAGAGTGGAGATAAGGTATTTCAGTGAAGCAAGGGAGTCTGTAGGTCATACAGAGAACTTTGTCAGTGTGTTGAGATTTGTAGCTTGAGTTAATCGGTCTGTTCGGTTCAGTTCAGTCACTCAGTCGTGTCCGACTCTTTGTGACCTCATGGACCACAGTACGCCAGGCCTCCCTGTCCATCACCAACTGCTGGAGTTTATTCAAACTCATCTCCATTGAGTCAGTGATGCCATCCAACCATCTCATCCTCTGTCATCCTCTTCTCCTCCTACCTTCAGTCAGTGCCCAGTATTAATTGTTTATTAGATGCTGGTCTCTTCCAGAAATAACTGCTTTTTGTCTTTATGAGTTTGTAGAACTGTATGTCTGAATGGCTGTATTGCTGCAAAGAACCTTACATGTTGGACATGCATCCAGGCCATGTACCTTATCTTTCCAAATATCCATTGCCTATACCTGCTCATTCTTCATTCTCTCACTTCCATCACCTTGCTCTGCTTTTACCTACCCAGAAAATCCCAAAGGTGATGATTAGGTTCTTTGAGGGCCAGCCATCATATTTGTTTTAGTGTCACCAGCTTCTGCACAGGGTCTCATGCATAGTAGTTACTTAATGGCAAATTAATTACATGTTTAGCCTGATTCCATTTTGTAATGGTACTGGACATTGATTTTCTGTTCTTAAATACAGAAACGTAGTATAGAGTCTGTATGTAATACTGTTGTATAAAATGAAGATTAAAATCATAGACTATTAGAGCTGGAACAGACTAATTGTATAACCTATTTGCCTTTTAACATGGGTTATAGGTTTTCCTTGTGTTCTTTGGATAGACCATTCTTCACTTCCTTTGTAGTTGGCCTTTTATGTTGCCATGCATATCGTGAACCTTAATATGTTGTCTAAGAGTTGTCTCTTCTTTGTTTCCATTCAGGCAATAATGATCTGTATTGATTTCACGTATCAGCTCCTATGTATTACAGCTGTTTTCTTAGCAAGTTAACTATGTTTGTGGGTGGGGAAGTGATGATGACTACCAGACTGAAGCTGGGAAGTAATTTGGAAAAATCATTCCTAAATACTTCCATGCCAGATATCAATTAAAGTATGCCAGAATGCCAATATTCATTGTTTTTGCCATCTCCAGAAAGATATTCCATTACCAATACTTATTTTGGTAGCAAATGATGATGTGATCATCAGTATTATTAAAGCTATTTGATTAAAAAAATGAAAAGTTGAGTCATTTAATTTTCAGGCCCCAGCTGTGGATGTTGTGGCTGTTGGTCTCGTGTCGGGTCAGATTATCATTCACAACATTAAATTTGATGAAACTTTAATGAAATTTCGTCAAGACTGGGGACCTATTACTTCGATTTCATTTCGCACAGGTAACTCTCAACTTGTTTATGGATGAAAATTAAGAACATTTCAGATGTATTACTTTTAAGTTCATAGAAATTTTCTTAATATTTGCTTATAATTTAATCTAATAGAAATGAATGAAATACTGGAATATAAAGAGCCAAAGGAATATTGGTAGATTATTGGTATATAGTCTTTTATTTTAAATTTATATTTATGGATTAAAAGAGTGGAGAGAAGAATTATTAAGTTTAATTGTTTGATGGTGCATGTTTTTCTTAGTTTATTCTATTTTAACAACAGATGGTCACCCAGTGATGGCAGCTGGAAGCCCATGTGGCCATATTGGACTCTGGGATCTAGAAGACAAAAAGTTAATCAATCAAATGAGAAATGCACATTCTACAGCGATTGCCGGACTGACATTTCTCCACAGAGAGCCGCTTCTGGTCACAAATGGTGCTGACAATGCTCTCAGGGTACTGTGGTTATTACCACCTTACTTTGGGTTATTACAAGCCTGCTCTGATGTACCAGCCTGAAACCTAGAGGGTGAAAGGAATATGGGATAAGACATGGATACAGATGAAATAGAAGGCATAGCAGATTGCCTGATTTTCATGAAGTGAGAGGGTTGTACTGTACTCAGTCGCTCAGTCACGTCCGACTCTTTGTGACCCCATGAACTGTCACTCGCCAGGCTCTGTCCATGGGATTTTCCAGGCAAGATTATTGGAGTTGGAGAGAGTTGGACAGCTTATCTTTTCCCTAACCTGCACTCCAGGATCAGTGGTCTGCAGGCATTACCCAATGCCAGTAGATTTATGTAGAAGATGGTTTGACTGCTTGCAGATCACTTGACACATTGTGGGGGGAAACCTTACTTTTTTTTATTTCTTGGCAGATATGGATATTTGATGGTCCCGCAGGTGAAGGCCGGCTTTTGAGATTCAGAATGGGGCATAGTGCTCCTCTTACCAAAATAAGATATTATGGACAAAATGGACAACAAATTCTTAGTGCAAGTAAGTTTCTGCTTTGTGTTATTAGTTTAATTCAGCAAGTAATGGGAACAAAGTGTTTGGTATTTATTAGCTTTGGTATTTATACATTTTTAGATTCAGATGTCCCTTTGAGTGACTTGAAAATCTGAGTAAAATGAGGTGATTGTTTTTGAATACTTCAGGAAACACTAGCTGATACTACTTTTATTTGGAATGTCATTCTATTTAGTAATCGTTGGAGTCAGAATGGACAGATTCCAGAAATGTGGCCCTTGCCTCTTCAGATAATCTGCTGGCATTTATTAGCACCTCATTTTATCCTTTGTTTTTACTAAATGGCATTCCATGGGCAGTTAAATATTATAAATGAGGTAGTTACAATCAGCTTCCTTTTAAAGTGCTGCCAACTAACTTCAAGCTTTTTATAGAATCTAATTTTATAAACGTCATGATTCAAGTGGTCCATTGTTTTGATGAAGCTTGATTAGACATATTCTGTGTATATCAACAGGTCAGGATGGAACACTTCAGTCATTTTCCACGGTACATGAAAAATTTAACAAGAGCTTGGGACATGGTAGGTCTTTTGCAAAATGGAAAAAAAGCTATTGGTCTAAAAAAAATCATCTCAAAGAGTCTGGGAGATAACCAGAGGAGGTTTCATTATTAAATTTCCTCTTTCTTAGGATAAAATAAAATTCCCTTATGTGAAAGAGCAGTAATAAGATTTGTGAGTCAGTATTGCTGTAGAAGTGGTTGAAGTGCTCCTGTAAGATTGAAGAGTTAGGAATCTTAAGTGGTAAAAACATAATGCTACCACCCAAAAGACATTGATAATGCAACTGGAGCCATCTGCTCAGTTCAGTTCTGCCGCTCAGTTGTATCCGACTCTTTGCGACCCTGTGGACGGCAGCACGCCAGGCCTCCCTGTCTGTCACCAACTCCCAGAGTTTACCCAGACTCATGTCCATTGAGTTGGTGATGCCATCCAACCATCACATCCTCTGTTGTCCCCTTCTCCTCCTGCCTTCAATCTTTCCCAGCATCAGGGTCTTTTCAAATGAGTCAGTTTTTCGCATCAGGTGGCCAAAGTATCGGAGTTTCAGCTTCAACATCAGTCCTTCCAGTGAACACTCAGGACTGACCTCCTTTAGGATGGACTGGTTGGATCTCCTCGCAGTCCAGGGGACTCTCAAGAGTCTTCTCCAATCACAGTTCAAAAGCATTAATTCTTGGTCCAACTCACATCCATACGTGACCACTGGAAAAACCATAGCCTTGACTAGATGGACCTTTATTGGCAAAGTAATGTCTCATGCTTTTTAATATGCTGTCTAGGTTGGTCATAACTTTCCTTCTAAGGAGTAAGTGTCTTTTAATTTCATGGCTGCAATCACCATCTGCAGTGATTTTGGAGCCCCAAAAAATAGTCAGCCACTGTTTCCACTGTTTCCCCATCTATTTGCCATGAACTTAGTTTTGGCATGGCATGGACCGCATGCCATGATCTTAGTTTTCTGAACGTTGAGGTTTAAGCCAACTTTTTCACTCTCTTTCATTTTCATCAAGAGGCTATTTAGTTCTTGTTCACTTTCTGCCATAAGGGTGGTGTCATCTGTGGAATGCAGAATCTAAAGATGGAAAGGCGCTTACAGAAAGCATCAAAGTAAGAAGAGTCCCATCTTTCTACCAGAAGGGATTTTTTAATTCTCTATTCATGCCCATGGTTTTTATCATTTGAAAGATTTTGTTTGTTAAACAAAAATATTCAGGTTTACTTGTAGTTAAACTTCTTTGTAAGTTAATATCCTGGCTATTCATACATGTATATACTTCCAGATGAATTTCAGAATCAATTTTAAATCAGTATCCACAATTATAATTCTTAGAATCAAATTGGAGAGTTTTGATATCTTTAAGAATTGTCTCATCTAGGAATATGATATATCCCCAGCATTCACGTTGTCTTTAATGTTCCTCAGTGAAGGCTTTTAGTTTTTCTCTTATTGGTCCTGCATATTTATGATTACTCAGTGGCATTTTATATATTTTAATATAATTTGCTAATTTTTTTTGCTAGTATTGTAAATGCAAGTCTCTTCATTTATATTCTAATGCAGTTTTTAATACCACTAAGATAGTAATAATATCATATTTATTTTGTACCTCAATTAAATGGGAATATCTTAAACTTTACATGCAAAGTTCAACGAATTAGCTTTTCTTTTATATACATTTTTCATTAAGAAGAATTTATAGCTATATTCCCCTCTCACCTAACCCCAGGATTAATAAATAAAAAGCGAGTCAAACGTAAAGGACTTCAGAATACCATGTCAGTGAGACTTCCACCTGTCACTGAGTTTGCAGCTGGTAAGAAGCTTTGTGCTGTGTTTCGAATTCTGCCCTGTCATTTATTTCCTTCTGTGTGTTTCTTTATTTTCTCCATTTTAGTAAATGTTTTTACAAATACTAATAAGCATCTGGAGGATCCCTCTAATATTAATCTCTTTATTTATTCCATTTTAATAAATGTTTTAGCAAACAGTTGAATCCAGGATGCATCCCAAATGCATGCACGTCTTGTGTGGAGACTGAAAATGACTTACTTATAATTGGAACTTATCTGTTCTAGGCTTTGTTCTCTCTAAACTATAATAAACAATATTTGCTATTTTATTTTGTAACTCTTTTAATTTATTCTATTATAAACCTGGTATAAGAAAGTCACTAATGTAAAAAGGTGAGAACTGATAGCATAGAGCTTTGGCTAATTTAATTAAGATCTAAACACACTGAGGTCTTAGTGAACTGTGTCATTTGAGCAGTGCATCATTCCAAGAAATAATTTTAAGAAAAATGTAGATAGATGATAAGATTGTTGAGTGAAAACTATCATAGAAATAATTGTTTATGCACCATTTCCATTTATAACAACCTGAGTTACTATATATATATATTTTTTTACTTTAAGTACTCTCATGTCATATGCTCAAAAATCTTTCAGTGACCCCTTAATTACGTTTTTGGGTGGAACCTTCTCTCCTTAACATGGCTTTTAAGACTGTTGGTAATGTGGCCCAGTGGCTTTGCCCTCCTCCCACCCCTCTCAGGAAAATACTGCATTTACTTGTTGTGCTTAATTTTGTTCAAGTTACGCTTGGGCCCGTGTGTGAATTTTGTTCAAGTTACGCTTGGGCCCGTGTGTGTGTGTCTCAGTCACTCTCCTCTCCACACCCCCGACTCCATTAATTTCTACCTGTTTTACTTCTTCCAAGGAGCCATTTATTACTCTCCCCAGATTTCTCAGTAAACTCCTGAATGCTCTTAGAAGACACTTAATCTTACTGTAATTTCTTCCAATCAAAATCTCTTGTTCAATTGGAAACTCATTGTTAGCAGGAATTACCTGTTTACCATACTGTATCTTAGTGCTGAATTATAACATAGAATATTAAATGCTTATTAAGTAAAGCAGGTGAATGAATGAGTGATTTTAATTATGTTTTAGAGGAAGCTCGTGAAAGTGACTGGGATGGTATCGTTGCCTGCCATCAGGGTAAGCTCTCGTGCTCCACCTGGAACTACCAGAGGTCCTGCATAGGCGCTCACTTCCTCAGGCCCGCAGGGCTGAGGACAGACAGCACAGCGGCAACGGTAAGCGGCCTGTTGGCAGGGCGTTTCCTCCTGCGGTTGTCCGGTCATCCCCAGTTTTATTAAGCATAGTTTAACATTTTGAAACCATTCCCTGCTAGTGTTAAAGTTTTCCAGCTTGGAAAGAAGCTGGAAATTATATATATATAGATTTATATATATGTATAATTTTATTATAGATTTTAAGATTTAAAATTATTAGAATTTCAATAAAATTTTATTATAATTTTATTAAAATCTTTAAGATTTTAACTTATATTTTATTTATTTTAAAATGTATTTTATTTAAAACTTATTGTAAAATTTTAAAATCTTTAAGATTTTAACTTATTAAAGGTTTAAGTTAAGCTTTGCTAAACTAAATGTAGTATATTGGTTATTTAAATTTTCTGTTTAATATAGGATTACTCAGAATACCCTTTGAGGGGGATTTCAGCATTTATCAATATACTTTCTCACCTGAACTGTGTTGCGTATATAGTATTATATTCAGTGAATGTGAATCTTAAGGTTTCTGTCTTCCTTTTCTCTTTGAATGTAAGAGTAAGAATCAGCTAAATCTTTAGTGAGTTAAAGATGTAGGAGTTATTTAAATTCTTTATTTCTTATATTTGTCTGATTGAGTACTGTCTAAGCCTTTTTTAAATATAGTTTTCTAAATGCCACTGATAACTTGTAACTTCTTACTCTATTAATATTTTATTTTGTTTTCTTTTGATAATAACATAAGTCTTCTCTTGAGTTCTCCTGGAGAAGGAAATGGCAACCCACTCCAGTATTCTTGCCTGGAAAATCCCATGGACAGAGAAGCCTGGTAGGGCTATAGTCCATGGGGTCACAAAGAGTCGGACACCACTGAGCGACTTCACTTCTGTTGAGTTCAGGTTTTAAGGTATACAGAAATTATGTCAAATTCGGTTTGCAGAATTGTTGCCTCTGCTTTTTCAAAATAAGTTTTATTGATATAAAATTTATTTACCATGAAATTCACTCATTTAAAATGTATACTTTAGTGGATTTTAGTGTATTCATAGAATTTTGCTGTTATCACAAAATCTAATCAGTCTAATTTTAGAACATTCTCCTCACTAAAAAAGAAACCCTATACCCACTAACAATAATGGTCATTCTCTCACTTTTCCCCCCATCTCCCCAACCCAGGCAACCTCAATGCCTGCTCTGGGCATTTCACACGGACAGAATCATATAATACACAGCCTCCGTGACTGGCTTCTTTCAGTTAGCATGTTTTAAGATTCATCCATGTTGTAGGATGTATCCGTACTTTATTCCTTTTATGAATAATATTTTATTTTGTAGATAAAACCACATTTTGTTTAGCCATTGATAGTTGATAGACATTTGTGTTCTTCTAGTTTGGGGTGTTATAAATAATGCTCCTGCACAAGGTTTTGTGTGGACATGTGTTTTTGTAGTCTCTGTGTTTATACCTTGTTAGATCACCTAACATAATGTAACTGTTTAGTGTTTTTGAGGAACTGACAACCTGTTTTCCAAAGTGGCTGCACAATCTTATATCCCCACCAGTAGTGTGTGAGAGTTCCAGTTTCTGTGTGTCCTCAGCAACACTGTTTGTCTGTTCCTTTTGATCCTTGCTGTCCTTGTTGTTCAGTCACTTCAGTCGTGTCCAACTCTGCACCCCCATGGACCGCAGCACGCCAGCCTTCCCCTGTTTATCACCATCCCCCAGAGTTTACTCAGATGCATGTCCATCAAGTCAGTGATGCCATCCAACCATCACATCCTCTGCTGTCCCCTTCTCCTCCTGCCTTCCGTCTTTCCCAGCATCAGGGTCTTTTCCATTGAGTCGGCTCTTCACATCTGGTGGCAAAAGTTATTGGAGCTTCAATTTTGGCATCAGACCTTCCAATGAATATTCAGGACCAGTTTCCTTTTGGATGGACTGGTTGGATCTCCTTGCAGTCCAAGGAGCTCTCAAGCGTCTTCTCCAACACCACAGTTCAAAAGCATCAGTTCTTCCGTGCTCAGCCTTTTTATGGTCCAACTCTCACATCCGTACATGACTGCTGGAAAACTATAGTTTTGACTAGACAGACCTTTGTTGGCAAAGTGATGTCTCTGCTTTGTAATATGCTGTCTGGGTTGGTCATAGCTTTTCTTCCAAGCAGCAAGTGTCTTTTAATTTCACGGCTGCAATCACCATCTGCAGTGATTTTGGAGTTGTCCTAGTAGGTATAGAGTAGTTTTTCCACTGTGTCTTCTGTTCCACGTTTTCCCGGTGATCTGACAGTGTTGGGCATCTTTGCACATGCGTCGCGTCAGTGGTACCATCCCGCCATATCCTCCTCTGCCGCCCCTTCCCCTCCCGCCCTCAGTCGTTCCCGGCATCAGGGTCTTCTCTCTCACAGTGGCTCAGTGGCCACTTCTGTGTCTTTGGAGAAATGTCTGTTCATAGGACTTGCCCATTGTATAATGGAGTTGTTTATTTTTTTACTCTTGAATTGTAATAGCTCCTTATATATTTTGGATACAGGTCCCTTATTGGATATATGATTTACAAATAGTTTTTCCTGTTCTGTGGGCTGATGCTCAGTGGGTAGAGAATCCACCTGCAGTGCAGGGGATGGAGGAGATGCAGGTTTGATCCCTGGGTCGGAAAGATCCCTGGAGAAGGAAATGGCAACACACTCCAGTATTCTTGTCTGGAAAATCCCATGGACAGAGAAGCCTGGCAGGCTATAGTCCAAAGGGTCGCAAAAAGAGTTGGACACGACTGAGCGACTAAGCATACACGTTCTGTGGGCTCTGAGAGTTTCATAATTTTAGCTCTTAAATTTAGATCTATAACCCTTCTAAGGTTAATTTTTGTGTACGATATCATATAGGTGTCCAAGTTCATTCTTTTGCATTTGGATGTCTAGTTATGTCAGTGTTATTTGCCCAAAACACTATTCTTTCCCCATTGAATGGTCTTGGTACCTTTGCCAAAATCTGTTTGACATGAATGAGGGCTTTTTTCTGATTTCACAGTTCTCTTTGATTGTTCTGTTGAGTGAGTCTGTGTCTTTTTTAAAGCCAGCATGACGCTGTCTTGAGTATGGTCACTGTGTAGGAAAGTTTTTTAAAATCAGGGTGATTGAATCTTCCAAGTTTGTTCTTCAAGAAGGCTCTTCTGGTCTGTTGCATTTCAGTATGATCAGCTTGTCAGTTTTTGCAAAGAAGGCAGCTGGGATTTTGATGGAGATCTTATTGGTTACACACTTCAATTTGAGGAGTATTACCGTCTTAATATTACTTCTGATCCATAAACATGAGATGGCTTTCCATTTAGTTAGATTTTAAATTTCTGTTACCAATTTTTTATAGTTGTCAGTATTCAAGTCTCATACTTTTTTGGTTAAATTTTTCCTAGTATTTTATTCTTTTCAATACTATTGTAAATATATTTCTTAATTTCATGTTGGATTGTTTTTTGCTAGTGTATGGAAATATAATTGATTTGATCCTATTTTGTACGTTTTTTTTGTCAGTGTGTATACTCTGTTCTCCATAGTACAAAAGTCCACTCTTAAACTTTTATTTCTAAGCCATAGAGATTCTGTCTTAAACCTCTCAAGTTTTACCTGAACAGTTGAGTAGCTATTATAATAATAGTAGTGTAATTAACAATTACAGCTAACATTTTTTGTGTGCTTACTTTGTTCCAGGCTCTCTGCCTGGCACATGCTATTTTATATTATTCTCACAGCAGTCTTATGATATGGAATATTGTTAGCCTCTTTTTATAGACAGTAAAACTGATGTTGAGGCTTAATATAATAAGTAATATGCCCAAGATTAGTAAAACTAGTACTGAGTGGAAAGCTGGGATTTGAACCTCAGACCACTCCTTCTAGAACCTGTATTTTTAACTCTTAGCCAATAGTCATCACCCCCAGAACATTGTGTGTGTGTGTGTGTGTGTGTACACAATATATATATATACACAGACACAAACACAGTGATACTTAGCTGGTGCTGCGTCATTTGTCTGGCAGAGTTAGCTGTCTGGAGCAAAGGCGGTAACCAGTATACAATAAATCAGTGTTTACTAGATAGCCAATGTGCCAGAGTACAATTTGTCACTCACAGGTAACCCTATCACCTTATTCATTTTCCTGTTGTGCTGCCTTAAAAAAATAGGTTAGAAGCCATCCTGTTAACAACAATAAAGCCTGTTAAAATAAACTCAGGTTCCAAAAAGTATGGCAGTCCCCCCATCCATGGTTTCAGTTATTCAACATTAGTCTGAAAATACTGAATAGAAAATTGCAGAATTACACAATTTATAAATTTTAAATTGTATGCCATCTGAGCAGCACTGTCCCACTCTAGTATCATCTTTTTATCTAACATGTCCATGCTGTGTACACTGCCTGCCCATTAGTATAGGAAAAAGCATGTGTATCTAGGACTTGGTGCTGCCCACCATTAAAGGCATCCATTGAGGGTCTTGTAACGTATTCTCTGTGGACATGGGGAACTAATGTATAGTAGTGCCTTCAGGACCATCATTACTTACAGGCTGTGACTGAATGGTAATGAATCTGCCTGCCTAATGCAAGAGACGTGAATTCGATCCCTGGGTCAAGAAGATCCCCTTGGAGAAGGAAATGGCAACCCATCTCAGTGTTCTTACCTGGAGAACCCCATGGACTGAGGAGCCTGGTGGACTTCTGTCTGTGGGGTTGCAGAGTCAGACACGACTTAGCGACTAAACAACTACAACAATAAAGCCTAGTATCTTCATTAGTTCCTAAGACCATGACTAGACAACGTAGCATAAATTTTTGAGTTATTCAAAATAGGAAAAGTTATGTTAGTGTTCTATTTAGGAAGACAGAATACTTTTTTAAGATTTGTGCATAATTTCCCACCTAAAAACAACTTTTTAAGAAATAAGCTATAATTACCCAGAAAAATATATATAAGTTGAGCACAGTCAAATGTGGGTGCTATGTAAATATGTCTTGACTCTGTGGTGTATCAGTCTTACTGCTTTGAGCAGATATCCTGTAGTAAGCATTTTCTTTTAGGTCTTAGAAGTCATCCCTTTCTTTAGGCGCAGACTCAGCAGTCTTGAGTGGACTCCCGGGTGGGTGGCCTCCGACTAACGCACAGTGGCAGGCAGGGGTGTCTCTGGCCGTGACCCACCGTGTGGCCAGTCTCATGTTTTTAACAGAAAAAGTCATCTCTTTAATATAATATTGCTGCTCTCAGTGTTAAAATAGGAGTCTGTTTCACAGAAACTTTATAAACTACATGTCTCCCATGCATTATCTTGTATGCTGTGTGCTTAGTCATGTCCGACTCTTTGCGACCCCATGGACTGAAGCCCACCAGGCTTCCCATCCCTGGAATGTTCCAGGCAAGGATACTGGAGTGGATTGCCATTTCCTTCTCCAGTTACTGTATATTTCCTTCCTGAAAAAAAAGTTGTAATTAAAATACTTGGGACTTTTCCCTTGAACTGAAGCTAATATGGTTTCAGTTTTGTATCTGCTGTAGAAACAATTACAAAAGTAAAGTAAGGTAATAAGAAATTAGGTAGTGGAATGCTTTGAGTTTAGCACTGTTGTGAGTAAATTAAAAATCAAATACCAGTTGATATACCATTCTTCTGACTTTATAAATTTCACTCCAGTTAATTTTGGTTATGTTTTGCCATCTTGGAAGTATGAATTTCTCCATACGTAGAGGATGGAGGCAGAATCAAGCAGATATTTTTAATATACCCCAAAATAATTATGTTTAAGAAAATTAATCAAGTGGTGCATTTATTATCTCTTTAAAAAAATGATACAATTGATAAACACTTTGAAAACCATAAAGTACAATAAAAATATTAGTTACTTTCTTTGTCTTTTGTGTTAATTTTTTTTCCTAAGGCAGTAGATATAACTTCCTGTGGAAACTTTGCTGTAATTGGTCTCTCATCGGGAGCTGTTGATGTGTATAACATGCAGTCAGGTATACACCGAGGAAGTTTCGGCAGGGATCAAGGTATTGGCCTTTTTTTACTTTTTCTTATTTTTTTTAAAAAAGTGTTATAGTTAGATAAAAGGCTAATGACTGTCACTGGCATTTATTAAATTCTTGAGTTCCAGGCATTTTGCTAAAGTTGCATACGGGTTGTTGTCAGCCCTCTGTGGCAGAACACCATATGGAAATACTCAAAGAGAATAAAGTCATAGTTTTATTAAGGGAAAGTGGATATTATAGAAATTAAAGTTTTTGGTACCTTCTCCTTGCTTTAAACAGAATATCTTAACTGCTTTTTGAAACCTACCATGGCATCAACCTGATGGTGGATTTTGTTATTACTCACGTAATAGAGTAATTTTCCCTCTGTTCCCTAAAATCCATGTTAGATATTTTAGGGAAGTTGAATAGTGGGAACTTAGATATTTAAGTAAAGTAATTACTCTTTGTGTAGTGTTTGGAGAGGCCATTGCAATTCTTATTTCTTTTTTCTTTTAACATATGCTTTATAGCCCATAAAGGATCTGTTAGAGGTGTTGCAGTGGATGGATTAAACCAATTGACAATTACAGCTGGTAGTGAAGGAGTACTCAAGTTCTGGAACTTTAAAAACAAAGTTTTAATTCATTCTGTTAGCCTCGATTCATCTCCAAATTCGATGCTGCTACATAGAGACAGGTAAAGTTTTTCGTTTAATGATGATGGACTTTCTTCTTGATGTTTTTAGAAAAAGTTTTTAATTTAAGTAAAGTACAGTAGTCCCTTGAACGTCACAAGTTTGGACTGTGCGGGTCCACCTAGGCACAACTTTCTTTCACTTCATACTTCACAGTAGCACTACATAATCCACTGTTGGTTGAGTCCCAGATGCAGAGCCGTGGAGGTGAAGGGCCAAGTGTAAACTTACATGCAGACTTGTGACTGTGGAGGGTCAGTGCCGTAACGCTCTTGTAAAGCAGTCAGCTGCATGTAATTTAACAAAAACCAAACTTTTCTTATGAAAGAACACTTTGCTTAACTTCCCCCAAAGGTATACTTGATTAACAAAACTTAAATAACTGTGAGATTTTCATTTCAAGAGGTTGTTTTTGTTCGTTTATTAAAGCTAATGCATTTGTCTTGCTAGTGGCATTCTGGGACTTGCCTTGGACGACTTCTCCATTACTGTTTTGGACATAGAAACTAGGAAGATTGTCAGAGAGTTTTCTGGACACCAAGGCCAAATAAATGACATGGTAAAACAGACTTTAGATGTTTAAATAAAACTTGATTCATTTCTATTTCTGTCTAGGTTAAAAATGTCCTAAGAATTGAAACTGCTATCTTTTAATACATGAAACTCATCATATGAGATGTTCAAAGTAAATAATTTGGAGACTAATTTTCAAAGCAGGTTTTTTAAGGAAAATTTAGAATGAAAAGAAGTTTTACTATTTCTCAGGATAATGCCATTAGATTAAATCATTCATCCAAGAGTTCATTTTTTTCCTCTGTAACTCTAAACAAGGCCAGAATGATTTGTTGAAACATAAGTATATCATGTTTGACATAGTATTAAACTAAGCTGAGAGAACTCATTTCTGTTTTCTGCATGCATAATGAATTAATAGTAGGAGACCTGGCATATCTGATACTTGGTTTATTCTAGTTTAGTGTTATTTCTAATGTTTATCTTAATTTCAAAAGAGTTTAATTAGTGAATATGTATTTTATCTTACTGTTATGTTCTTATGGTGGGAAATATGGTAAGAAGTACTCAGTTTAAACAGTGTATGTTGAAGACTTTACATCAGTTGCAGATATCTTGATTTACTTGAAACAGAAATAAAATTCCTAGCTATTTAGTGGCACCGCCACAAGCTACATTTACTTATCATTTCTCACACCAAGAATCTGAATTTGCGATGCGTACCCATTTCCTTAAAAATAGGGGTGAAATGGCCAGGAAATTATGTTGTTCTGCAGATAAGAAATTGGCATAACCACTCATCAACAGAATTTGTTGTGACAGCATCTATAGCAATGAGGGTGGAAGTGAAGTAATTTTGATGAAGTTTCATTTTTGAAAACATCTGTCAGGGCCAACTTGTTCTTCCTATTTCTTTCCTTTTGAGTTGTGTGTGGAGTTTCTCCTAGTCAAGAATAAATTACTCCTGTTCAATTAAATCTGTGAGCCTTTATAACATGACTTTAGCTATCAGAGTCGTTTTCCCATTCCTCACTGTCTGCACTATCCTTCTGCACATTGAGTTCTCTCTACTTTTAAGGTTTAAGTTTCCATAGTGTCATTGCAGCCCGATGGCCACGTTAGAGTTCACTTACTCCAGTTATCATTTGCTGGTATGAGGGGTCATAATCTGTAAACCAGCGGTCATCATCCCTGTGTGTGTTCAGTCTCTTGGATGAACAATCTACTTCAATATAAACTTCAAAGTTTTTCCTTTTAGGTCTTCCTTCACATCTGACCTGGTTTAAACCTCATGTTACTTTTCCATTTTTATCTATAGAGAAGATACAACTTCTTTATGGTGACACAAGTAGTTTACTGTTTAAATTTATTTCGGAAATATGATTATTGTGGTTGTAAATTATATTTAAAACATCATTAAGGAAGAAAAGATTTTTAACTGAATCTACAAGTAAGAAGGACTTTTTCAGTAACTTATCTACATTAAGAGAATTTGCATTCTTTAAAATCATTTTGGAATAGACTCTTGGAGATGTAGCTTTGTTCAAAGCTTCATAGATACTTTATAAGTGAAATTAGGCTAATAAAATATTTCTTAT
Source organism: Muntiacus reevesi (assembly GCF_963930625.1). Classification (NCBI taxonomy): domain Eukaryota; kingdom Metazoa; phylum Chordata; class Mammalia; order Artiodactyla; family Cervidae; genus Muntiacus; species Muntiacus reevesi. Next base: position 285,074,467 of record NC_089249.1, read on the forward strand.
TGAATGTTGTCAGCACAGGTTTATGTTAAAAACAGTAGTCAAACATTTGTTAATTGTCTATAAATAGATTATGGAGTAAAAATTTAAAATTATGTACTACTATTCATTTTTAAAAGTTTTATAATTCATGTAAAAGCCTAATCCTTAGCAGTATCCTCGGGTATATAAGAAATGATATTTTCTTTTATATAAGATGAGGTGGTCTACATGTTATGCATCAAACATTTTTTAATGAAATGTGCATTATCTTTTCATTTCTTACATTCTTTGTTAAAGATACAGATATACATACATACATACATGCATGTATACACACCTGTATTATTTATGTTTTTCTTTTAATTTAAAGACTTTCAGTCCTGATGGTCGTTGGTTAATAACTGCTTCAATGGATTGCTCTATTAGAACTTGGGACCTTCCATCTGGATGGTGAGTTTTTAAATCCCTAACCTTATCAGAAGTTTTCTCAGTCATTGTCTTCACATGTGACTTTTACCTGTTGTTAATAGATTATGTACTTTTTGACTGTGACTGTATTTGGGGATTTTTCTAACCTGACTTATATTTTATCCTTGAAGTGTGTTTGATCTCAAACACAGAGATTAGTACTGAAAGAGATAATAGTGAGGAAATTGCAGTCTCTTAGGTTCGCTATTCCTGCAAAATTGAGAAGTAGAAGTGAGTTGCATAAACTCACTTAAGAAAACTCATTTGGCCTTTTTGGTACTCCAGAGTAGAGATCATACTTTAGAACTGCAAACTTTTATTCTGAGCATTTTTTTGTATTTTGTTGTTGTTGATACTGAATTAAGAGGTCAGAACCCTTAACTTTGTGTATAATATATATTTTCTGTCTCTAACAGAATACTTGAAAGAAGACATTTAGGTACCTTAACATAATGGAAATGTGTGTCTTAAGATTTGGATAAAACCCAACAGTGTTAAGAAACCTGTCATAGTTTAAAAGTTGCTACTAAATCAGCACTTGAAGAGAAAACAATTAATTCTTTTAAATAGTTTGAACAGTAGAAACCTACAGAGAGTAATTTGTTACTAAAAATTACGTAGGAGTAGACACAATTTGCAGTCATATCACTCACCAAAGAAATGCTTAGTGGAGTGTGAAAGGAGTGATGGGAATGGAACATACCTATGAGGAAAGAGAGAGGTGAGAAAGATGAGTGGGAAAGTAGTTCAGTCTTCAGGAATATTGCTAAGTTAAGATCTGCCCAGTTCTGCTTCTCTTGTTTCTCAGGAATTAGATAAGCTCATACCTGAAAGCAGTTTGACCTTTAGAAAGGAAAAACCCTTATGTCCTTACTTCCCTTCAAGTTTGATTCAGGAATGAGATACAGCTGTCTATACAGCTTATGTACAGGATTTGGAATATGCACAGCAAAAGGTCCATCTCTAATAACTAGATAGATGATGGCCCATCTCTAATAACTAGATAGATGATGGCCCATCTCTAATAACTAGATAGATGATGGTCCATCTCTAGTAACTAGATGGATGATGGCCCATCTCTAATAACTAGATGGATGATGGCCCATCTCTAGTAACTAGATGGATGATGGTACATCTCTAGTAACTAGGCAGTTTTGTCCACAGGTGTGTCTCTTTTTCACTTAAAGTCAAGTCAAGCAAAATAAATAATTAGTTGACTGTCCTCCAGCTTCAAAATGTTCACTCAAGTCGGTACTTCCTTAATTAAAACAAAACAAAAAAAAACGTTTTTTAAGGTATCATTAGAAATTTTGATTAGTCTTTTGCTTCTTGGACTTCTATTTTCTAAAAGTAAACATTATAATTTGAATTGCTTTGTAGTAGGAAAGTTATGTAGGAAATAGAGTTGACACTTTGCCCTTTTCATTTTCCTTTGTAGTAGTTTTAGTTCACATCAGATGAGAGAGGGAGGTTAATGTTCAATAGAACTAAATAGTCAGAATGTTTTTTAAAAGTGGCAAGTTTTTTTGGGAATGGAAAAATTAGGATCTGAAAGTAGCATTCAGAGCCACCAATCTTTGACTCAGCATAAGGCTTTTTGCTGAATTTCTTATTTTAGTAAAAAGATGAACACACTTAAATCTGACATGTTTTCGCCTCTAGTATCTTATTTTTCAGTGAACACAGGCAGTTTTAAGTGAATACAAAGAAACTAAGCTGGGGGAACCCAAGAGCAAGAGATGAGCCACATAGAAAAGATACTAATATGTACACTGATTAGACTAAAGTATGTTTTTAATAAAGATACAAATAACTACCTCTTTGGTTAAAATTTGAAGTGGAGCAAATGAGAAGTCTCCCTTCTCCTAGGCAACTGCTGCTGCCTAGTTGCAGTTGACTTTTTCCATGGACTTCTGGGCACTTCGAGTGCTTTTAGTTTTCATCTTGTCTCATATTCTGTTAGGGAGGTACTGGATTTAGTCCCGTTTCACAAATGAGGAAATGGAGGCTCAGAAGTTAAGTGATTTGCCCAAGGCAGCATAGTTTGTCAGTGAGATTTCGCTGTAGTGAGCATAAGAGAAAGGAAGATTTCCCAGCAGTTGTGGTGCCAGCCTTGCTTGGGTATGTTCTAAGGATGATTTGGTTTTCTTGATATAGAAGATATAGTAAGGACCATACAGCTGTAGGTAATCATGGGCTTTTTTTATTTCACTTCTTTTCTTAAACATAATTAGTATGATAAGCTTTGGGGATTCCTAGTTTTTTCTTCAGTAAGTAGTTTTATCATTTACATAACATGTTAAATATGTAAAGAATGAATACACTCATTTCAAAGGCTAAAATGTGAAGCCATGTATAAGTAGACCTTTGGTGTGGTAACATTGCAGATGCGGCCATCTGGAATTAATTGTGCCTATCTAAAACAAATTGCATAGGTACTGAACTGTTTCCTGTAAAGTAGTTTTTTTAAGTGCAGAAAATTTTCTTCTGTTTGTAGGGTTCTCAGAAGTAGGGTTGAAATTTTTGACCCTGAAATTATCTGTCATCTGCTACCACCTTTTATTTATGGTTACTTTTAATCCCCTAAAAGTTTAGGTTGAATGCTTTTCATGGTGAGAAAAATATAAAATTAAATAGTTTTAATAGAATTTTGCATTTTGTTCTGTCTCATCCACCCAACCCCTGCTTTCTGAGGGGCATTACGTGAGAATAATTGGAATAGAATTTTGCTTTGCATTTCCTACTGAGGCAAAACTATCCATTTGTTCTATTTATTGAGGATTCCATCACTTTGGAGATTGAACATCTAGACATTGTCTACATTGGTTTATAATATAATCAGAAGTGAGTTAATGTTACCTGTATGCATAGGACTCGATGCTAAAAATCTGACCCCTTACAATGAGGATTTTTTTTTAAGATTCTCTCATAAAGCTTATAGTTTACCTGGAACTTTTCATTTTGTAGGATTAGCAGATGACAATATGGTAGTTAGGTCTGGGGTTAAACCTGTACACTTAGGCTTTATGAGCTAATGTGGCCATGTAAAGCATGCTGTGTATGCAGAAACCACTTCCTCAATTTGACGCTTTTACATGATGGGAGGCTAGTCTGCCCACACACAGCAGGTGTGGGAACCACGCTGCACAGTGAGTTTGCCAAAATAATTATAGTATCAAATAAAACAAATTTGCTCAAGCAGTAGATTTCTCTTTAACAGATAGATTCTGAACGTGTCAGGGAGTTTGATCCCTCACACACACTTTAGTGAGCAAGTATTAAGACAAAGAATAGATGGTGAGATCTAAAATTCCTGAGTTTAGGCTTAGTCACCAGTGTACATTGAGATAGTGGTTCTTCTCTGGGTTGTTTGCATTAAATGAATTAAATAATTTGACAGTCTCTGGTATATAATAAGTGTTTAGCAAATGTCCTTTTCCCCAATTCGCTTGATCCCCCAAGCAGCTATTCTTGTGAGTTTCCAAGGAATGGTTGAACAGAAATCAGACAGATTATTAATCAGATTTTTTCCCATAAGTGAGAATTTAAACATCAGTCATTGTCCTGAGCCCACTTTAGTTTGTTTGTACTGCTGCTTATTTCAGTCGTGTCCTACTATTTTGTACTCATTAGTTAAAGTTTATAGTTGTTACTCACTCTGTGAACAAATTGAGAGAGATTTCATTACGGACGGGTCCTTTAGTCACTGCCGCCATGTCACATCTGAGCTGCTCGGGGTGCTTTCCCTGAGTCACCGCGGTAGTCATCTTCTGGGTGTGTGTGCTCTGTCAGACTGCTGCACCTGGAGTTTCAGCATTGGTATTACTGAGCTTTTGGTGATTAAGTGTGCAGACGGCTTGGTGACAGGTATGTCTCTGTTACCTTCTACCTTGAGCAAGTATGACTGGGCCTCATTTTTTCTAATGGGTATAGTAAGGATGGATCTGCCTCATGGGGTTGTGAGGATTTAATTAGTAGTCACAGGTGCTTGGAATATGTCCTAGCATGGAACACTGAAAAAAGTGTTAACTCCTGTTATTTTCTTTACTGAAATAATGTAATTACTGAAGATTCTGAACCTCAGTCTTTTTGCCATGCCTTCTCATGGATAATGTAATGGCGTCAGTGAACAAAGCAGTTTTTAAAGCAGCTCTTACTAAAACCAGCATGCTCCTCTTTAGTGCACAGAGTACTCGCACTCTCAGCCAGCCCAGGAAGCCTTGTCTCCAACGTGCCCGCGTGTTAGGCCTTTCTGTTTGCTCCTTAAATTCGCCTTATTTCGCTTCCTGCTGCCACCATCCTAGTTCAGATCTTCCCTGCTTGTTAGATGACTATAATCTCACTGCTATTCCTGTTCAAATATATTCTACATTCTGCTGCCAGATTTTCTTATGAAAGTAGAGATTATACTGCCGTCTGCTCAAAAGCCTGTAGTGGCTTTCCATTGCTTAAAAGATAAAACAAACTCAGATGTTTGGTATTCAAGACCAAACTGCATTCCTCACTGGACACAGTTCCCCCTGCCTTGCCCTCCACATTCCTTCTCCCAGAAGGTGCTTTCTTGGCCATCAGCATCGTTGAATTCCTGCCCATCTGTAAGGTTCATGTTCATCGCACACACTGCTCTCTGAGGAGCCTGCTGTGCATCTTCTTCTGGGGTGCCATCGCTCCCTTTTCCTCCCCAACCTTTCACAGCCCCTGCTCCCGGCTTTCTGAACTACCCATGTGGACTCGTGCTTTATGCTGGTGCTGTGTAGACTGAAGCTCCTGTTTGCTGTATAGCATACAGTTACCTGTTTGAAAAACAGAATTGCTCAAACTTTTTTTCTCCACTACCATTCTCATGGCCATTTTATTACTTTCTTCTGTTGCCTACCCCTTTTGTTATTTTCACTGTTGTAACAAATACAGGAGAGTACTGATAATTTATTTTAAATGTGTGACATCTTTAGAATTGTTTCTGAACCTACCAAAATGGCATTCCAGAAAAACAGCATTGCCTCCTGTATTCTCCCTGTTATTGAAACTCTCTCTCCAATTAATTGATCTCTTTAGTGTTCTGGGTCTTTCTCATTGAGATTATTTTCCCATCGTAGCTTAGTTGACAATGCTCTTTGTTAGTGGTGACTTTTTGGTATTGGTGATTTAAAAGTGAAAAGCAAAAATTTTCTGCACCTCTTACCCTTTGTTCTTTTAGCAAAATGATATTTTGTGAATTATGTCTTTTTTAATAGAGTTGAAGTACTTTAACATCTTGATTCTGTTTATAGTCTTATAGACAGCTTTTTGTTGGACTCGGCTCCTCTTAATGTTACCATGTCCCCGACTGGAGACTTTCTGGCCACTTCCCATGTCGACCACCTTGGAATTTATTTGTGGTAAGTTCTCTCATACAGTTCTCTCTGGGGTAAGAAGAAAAAGGAAGATGATATTGTCAGACAATCATAGTTGCTAAGACTGCCCATCAGGTTTTTGGGGCTTTTTAACATAAAATGGAAATGTCACATAATTCACCTTAAGTCTACAGTTGAGTCAACTTCTGCTTGATAATTTTGCTCAAGTGTATGTTCCAAGCTACATGTTTGATTTTTGTCTGTGACTTTTATTTGCAGAAAGGACAGCAGTAGGGCTTTGCTGTAGCTCAGTTGGTAAAGGATCTGCCTGCAGTCCAGGAGACCCTGGTGTGATTCCTGGGTTGGGAAGATCCCCTGGAGAAGGGAGAGGCTGGCCATTATATCTACTCCTGTGGGCAGGAATCCCTTAGAAGAAATGGAGTAGCCATCATAGTCAACAAAAGCATCTGAAATGCAGTACTTGGATGCAATCTCAAAAACGACAAAATGATCTCTGTTCGTTTCCAAGACAAACCATTCAACATCACGGTAATCGAAGCCTATGCCCCAACCAGTAATGCTGAAGAAGCTGAAGTTGAACAGTTCTATGAAGACCTACAAGACCTTTTAGAACTAACACCCAAAAAAGATGTCCTTTTCATTATTGGGGACTGGAATGCAACAGTAGGAAGTCAAGAAACACCTGGAGGAACAGGCAGATTTGGCCTTGGAGGGCAAAGGCTAATAGAGTTTTGCCAAGAGAACGCACTGGTCATAGCAAACACTCTCTTCCAAAAACACAAGAGAAGACTCTACACGTGGACATCACCAGATGGTCAACACTGCAGTCAGATTGATTATATTCTTTGCAGCCAAAGATGGAGAAGCTCTATACAGTCAGCAAAAACAAGACCAGGAGCTGACTGTGGCTCAGATCATGAACTCCTTATTGCCAAATTCAGACTTAAACTGAAGAGAGTAGGGAAAACCACTAGACCATTCAGGTATGACCTAAATCAAATCCCTTATGACTATACAGTGGAAGTAGGAAATACATTTAAGGGACTAGATCTGATAGACAGAGAGCCTGATGAACTATGGATGGAGGTTCGTGACACTGTACAGGAGACAGGGATCAAGACCATCCCCAAGGAAAAGAAATGCAAAAAGGCAAAATGGTTGTCTGAGGAGGCCTTACAAATAGCTGTGAAAAGAAGAGAAGCGAAAAGCAAAGGGAAAAAGGAAAGATATTCCCATTTGAATGCAGAGTTCCAAAGAATAACCAAGAGAGAGGAGAAAGCCTTCCTCAGCAATCAATGTAAAGAAATAGAGGAAAACAACAGAATGGGAAAGACTAGAGATCTCCTCAAGAAAATTAGAGGTACCAAGGAAACATTTCATGCAAAAATGGGCTCAATAAAGGACAGAAATGGTATCGACCTAACAGAAGCAGAAGATATTAAGAAGAGATGGCAAGAATACACAGAACTGTACAAAAAAAATCTTCATGACCCAGATAATCACAGTGGTGTGATCACTCACCTAGAGCCAAACATCCTGGAATGTGAAGTCAAGTGGGCCTTAGGAAGCATCACTATGAACAAAGCTAGTGGATGTGATGGAATTCCAGTTGAGCTATTTCAGATCCTCAAAAGATGATACTGTGAAAGTGCTACACGCAATATGCCAGCAAATTTGGAAAACTCAGCAGTGGCCACAGGACTGGGAAAGGTCCGTTTTCATTCCAATCCCTAAGAAAGGCAATCCCCAAGAATGCTTAAACTACTGCACAGTTGCACTTATCTCACACGCTAGTAACATAATGCTCAAAATTTTCTAAGCCAGCCTTCAGCAATACGAGAACATCCAGATGTTCAAGCTGGTTTCAGAAAAAGCAGAGGAACCAGAGATCAAATTGCCAATATCCGCTGGATCATCGAAAAAGCAAGAGAGTTCCAGAAAAACATCTATTTCTGCTTTATTGACTACACCAAAGCCTTCGACTGTGTGGATCACAATAAACCATGGAAAATTCTGAAGGAGATGGGAATACCAGACCACCTGACCTGCCTCTCGAGAAACCTGTATGCAGGTCAGGAAGCAACAATTAGAACTGAACATGGAACAACAGACTGGTTCCAGATAGGAAAAGGAGTACATCAAGGCTATATATTGTCATTCTGCTTATTCTAACTTATATGCAGAGTACATCATGAGAAACGCTTGGCTGAAAGAAGCACAAGCTGGAATTAAGATTGCTGGGAGAAATATCAATAAACTCAGATATGCAGATGACACGACCCTTATGGCAGAAAGTGAACAGGAACTAAAAAGCCTCTTGATGAAAGTGAAAGAGGAGAGTGAAAAAGTTGGCTTAAAGCTCAACATTCAGAAAACTAAGATCATGGCATCTGGTCCCATCACCTCATGGGAAATAGATGGGGAGACAGTGGAAACAGTGTCAGACTTATTTTTTGGGCTCTAAAATCACTGCAGATGGTGATTGCAGCCATGAAATTAAAAGACGCTTACTCCTTGGAAGGAAAGTTATGACCAACCTAGATAGCATATTAAAAAGTAGAGACATTACTTTGCCAACAAAGGTCCATCTGGTCAAGGCTATGGTTTTTCCAGTGGTCATGTGTGGATGTGAGAGTTGGACTGTGAAGAAAGCTGAGCGCCAAAAAATTGATGCTTTTGAACTGTGGTGTTGGAGAAGACTCTTCAGAGTCTTTTGGACTGCAAGGAGATCCAACCAGTCCATCCTGAAGGAGATCAGTCCTGGGTGTTCATTGGAAGGACTGATGCTGAAGCTGAAACTCCAATACTTTGGCCACCTCACGTGAAGAGTTGACTCATTGGAAAAGACCCTGATGCAGGAAGAGAAGGGGGCAACAGAGGATGAGATGGCTGGATGACATCATCGACTCGATGGGCATGAGTTTAAGTTAACTCCTGGAGTTAGTGATGGACAGGGAGGCCTGGCGTGCTGCGATTCATGGGGTCGCAAAGAATCGGACACGACTGAGCAACTGAACTGAACTGAACTGACCCACTCCAGTATTCTTGGGCTTCCCTGCTGGCTGAGCTGATAAAGAATCTGCCTGCAGTGTGGGAGACCTGGGTTTGATCCCTGTGTTGGAAAGATCCCTTGGAGAAGGGAAAAGCTACCCAATCCAGTATTCTGGCCTGGAGAATTCCATGGGCTATATATGTATATAGTTCATGGGGTTGCAAAGAGTTGGCCATGTCTGATTTTTATTTGTTACCCTACTTGACTTCTATTTGCAGAAAGGATAAGTGAGTTTAAAATTTAACTCTTATTATTGAGTAAGAGAAAAAAATGAATTCCTTTTCTACTTACAAGATTTTCTAATTGAGTTTTTTAGGATGTGAAAATAAATTTAATATATAATAGAAATAGACTCTGGTCACCTTAATAAGCAGAATGGAGTATATCCTGGAATCTTTGAGGCTTGAACAGTCAGGATAAGAGAAGTGTTGTGGTACCTCAGCAACAGAGTATATGGTGCAGCTGTTAATATAACTCAGAACCTGGTATTTCCAGTTTTTTTTTCCATTCCAGATTCATTATGTACAGGAAACAATATGATTAGCCCACTTTGGGACAGATATCCACATCTTGATTAGTCAGATGTGGATCAGATTAGTCAGTCAGATCCAAAGTCATGACGCAGGGTCAAGTAGCACTTAAAGGACCTTTCTAGAGACAGGGGAACCCATGACTGTTCAGCACCCCCAAAGATCCGATCCACGTAATCACCGTCTGACTTAATGCTCTGAGTCCGTCTTTCCTTCAGTTGTAGTTTCCTTAGGTGAAGGTTGCCATTTGTCAAAGCAGTATAAATAAATGGATGTTATGTTACTTTATAAAAATAGTATCCACTACTGATCTCTCAAGTACTTTTTTGTGCTACAGTAAAAATAAAGTCTCTGTTCGTAATACTTATGGACAGCTTTCTTGTGATGACATCTGTGACATGAGTCAAAGCATTTTGAAATTAATACTATCTATTTTTGAGGTTTTTTTATTTTTTTTATTTTTCAGTGGGTTTTGTCATACATTGATATGAATCAGCCATAGAGTTACACGTATTCCCCATCCCGATCCCCCCTCCCACCTCCCTCTCCACCCGATTCCTCTGGGTCTTCCCAGCCCTCCAGGCCCGAGCACTTGACTCATGCATCCCACCTGGGCTGGTGATCTGTTTCACCATAGATAATATACATGCTGTTCTTTCAAAACATCCCACCCTCACCTTCTCCCACAGAGTTCAAAAGTCTGTTCTGTACTTCTGTGTCTCTTTTTCTGTTTTGCATATGAGTGGAGTTTGTTTTTTTTAACAAGTGATTGGAATATGTAGCCAAATTCAAGATCATAGAGATTGTTACCAGTAATTGAAGCTTCTCTGAAAATATTTTTTATAAATTTTACAACATTGCTTATGTTTTTTATGTCTCAGGTCCAATATTTCCCTGTATTCAGTTGTTTCATTACGGCCACTTCCCACAGATTATGTTCCTTCAGTAGTGATGCTTCCTGGTACTTGTCAAACCCAAGGTAATCAAAAACTAGTAAAGTAATTTTTGAAGCGTAATATAATAAACGTAACCTGCAGGATATTGCCACTGAAGGCAAAGTTTAATGCATTCAGTCACAATATTTTTTTATCTTAATGAAGTATTTTGAATGACTTCATGAATCTTTGTATAAACAAAGACATAACTGATTGAGTATTCATTTGAAATAGTAGAGAAATGTTTTGAGTCTGGCAATGGATATTGTACTTAATATGAGAAAATAAGAAAATGAATAGAGTTTACAAGGTTATATTGAGTGAACATGTTATGAAATACTAATGGACTTGAAGTTAATTAAGTTTCTTTTATATGATAAAAATTTCATTCAGCATTAATTTGTTTTACCTGAAAATTTTTTGTTTTAAGATGTAGAATTATCAGAAGAAACCGTAGAACCAAGTGATGAAATGATAGAGTATGACTCCCCAGAACAGCTGAATGAGCAGTTGGTAACTCTGTCACTCCTTCCTGAATCCCGGTGGAAAAACCTTCTTAATCTCGATGTTATTAAGGTAATACTATAGTACACTTGATATTGGCCCCTGAAGACATATTCCAAAAGTATTTTCTTTAATAAAGATAGCTTCCCTTTCTTGAAGGTCTTTAGGTGGAGTAGTTAATGCCTAAGATAGTAAAGCAAATACCATTTAGCTGAATACTATTTAGTCTGGTATTATTACAAGACCTTCTCCATGTATATATATCTACTTTGAGAGCACTCAGGGACCTTCAAATACAGCAATAGTATAGACTGCAACTACTGAGCTATTGGAAATTGGGTGTTTTAAGCCTAGCCTAATCTCACTTAACTTCTGAAATGAGGTGGGAAAAAAGTTGTCATAATGTGTGATGTTTCTGTTTCTAGACATTTGACTAGAATATTCTCACTGGTCTTTTTAAAATTAAACTTCAGTCACACTTTATCATACAACACCCTGCTCTGTCTGCTACAGGAAGGTTTGCTTTGGGGTTCAGGCACATAAATTAATATGAACTAGGTAGTAGATAGCGTCCTGAGATAGTAGCAGTGGAAAATAACTTAGCCCTTTGTCCTTAAGGAGTTTATAGTTTTACATGAGAAATGGGCAGTTATGGTATGAATTAATGTGTTTCAAAGCATGTTTCATGACCCCTATTTGTGAGTATCAAAAGCAACCGAAACGTACAGACTAGAAAATTTCAGAGATTATCTTCTGAGAATTAGGGTGAGTTTTGTTTTATGCAACTCAGCTTGGTTAGATGTATACATACAGTCAGGCATTCCTGGTAGCTCAGCTGGTAAAGAAGCTCCCTGCAGTCCAGTTCAGTTCTTGGCTTGGGAAGATCCCGTGGATGAGAGATAGGCTACCCACTTGGGTAATCATGGTCTTCTCTGATGGTTCAGATGGTAAAGAATCCGCCTGCAGTGCCGGAGACCTGGGTTCAATTGCTAGGCTGGGAAGATCCCCTGGGGGAGGGCATGACAACCCATCTGAGTATTCTTTCCTGGAGAATCTCGTGGACAGAGGAGCCTGGTGGGCTGCAGAGTTGGACACCACTGAGGGACTAAGCACCGCACTGAGCATACGTACAGTCACTAGAGGTTGTGTGTGGACTAAGTCACATTATGGGCTGGCGTAAAAAACGTGTAAGGAACACTGACATAGATAGCTATGACATGCTGGCCTAACTATTTTTGTAGCTAGTAAATTAGCACCAGAAAAGACATACATGTCTTGGGTAAGAAAAGAGAGAAGTTTTCACATGTTCGTTTGACTCAAAATTTGAAAGTGCTCCTTTAAAAAAAAAAAAAAAAGAAAGTGCTCTTTTTTAGTTGCTCACCTTTTGAAAGATTGGGCTGCAGCATAAAGGTGTGTTGTTTAGGTACATAGTTGTATTGTCTAGTCTGTCAACTGTAAAGGAAGTAGTTTATGGAATGACTTTAAAAAGTACAAGTAGGTGAGTGTGAGGGAGCAGTTAGAATAATGCCCAATTAATTGAGCTAAATTTGGTGGGCACTCTTCTTGCCAAGATACAGTTTGTTCTGCATAAAAATACAGAGAAATGTGAATGAATGCTCTTTATAACACCTCCAGTATTTTAATTTCCTTCTGAATGAAAGAAATTAGAATTTTTATTTTTGCCCTGTGGTTAACTTTATATTTTTGGTTTCCTTTATGAAATTAGGTAATTTCCAGAGCCCTGTGGAACTTCTCCAAAGCCTTTTGTTTTTATTTACATCTCAGTGATTGCCTTCTAATTCAAGAACAGTGAGTTAGGAAGGGTAACTGACTCTAACTACAGTGTCCCCGTCACAGAGAAGGTTGTGCTTACATTGCTACGGGCTGTACTTTGTTCGACTTTGTTTTATGCTGTGGCTCCAAGAGGCCACAGATATCCCTGACTTTCTTTCAAAAAGCAAATCTCCCCATGGGGTTCCTAAAGAATGGAAGACTAGTAGTATAAGGTAAAATTGTGAAACTTCTTAAGAGTCCATCAAATTCTCTTGAGATAGTGATACGTAACAGTGTAGTCACCAAAATTGAATTCTATCAGTGGGAATTCCAGTGGAATTTTTGTGATAGAATTTTGCTGACACTTGAAATAGTTTATGAAGGAACGATAGTATTCTCTTGCTTTTTAAAAACACAGAGTACTAAGGAAAAATAAAAATTCCAATAAAATAGAAGAATTAGGGCCATGCTTCACACCTACACACAAAATTTACTAAATTACTTTTAATGGCAGAGACTCCCTCTGGCTCTAGATTTCTTTTGGAAAAGAGACATCTGAAAAACTATCGAGCATTTATGTAAATTTTGCTTTCTAGCCCATCTTGTATTTCTGTATAAATGAAGTTCAAAATTGCTTGTACTTCTTCACCTAAATATTCATGTTTCAGGAAAATGAGTTGTTTTTGCCTCAGAGCTTCTTCTGAATCCTGTCATTTTCCTTTTGCCTTATCAGCAAGAGTACTAGAGGTTTGCATTGGGAAGCCCAGTTTAAGGATATCTGTGGTATATTGGTTGTTTGGGATTTCATTTTAGTATCCTAATCTAAATTTCATTCTTTTTATTTTATTTTTTTACCTTTGGAGCTTTTTAAAAATTAAGTGGAAATTAAATGTTAGAAACTGTTGGCAAGATAATTACTAGTCTTTTTTTGCTTTTCTCATTTTTCTTAGAAAAAGAACAAACCAAAGGAGCCACCCAGAGTGCCCAAGTCAGCACCGTTTTTCATTCCAACTGTTCCCGGCCTTGTGCCCAGATACGCTGCTCCTGAGCAGAACAGCGACCCTCAGCAGGTGAGAGCCAGGCTGGAGGGGGCGTTCTAGGGACACGGGGCGTGCGTTGTATGTTGTGCGTTTGTAGTTTTAACCACGACCCAGTTTTACAGATATAGAGTACATTAATGCTAGCTTTTAATTATAAACTTTACATTTTTTGCTATATTTGTGGTTTTTGAATAATGTGTATTTGTTTTTGTTCAAGTCTAAAGTGGTAAATCTTGGGATTTTGGCTCAAAAATCGGATTTCTGCTTGAAGCTTGAGGAAGGACTGGTAAATAATAAATGTAAGTTAAATTATAAAATATTTTACCAAGTATTCAGCTTATTATGTTACTTTATATGAAGAGAATTGAGTGAAATATTAGCAGATTTCTCAGTAGTTGAAAGTAAAAGCCAAAAGGATTGAAATCTTGGTTTTAATCTGAAGTAATTTTTGCTCTGTTTACAGTAGATGAGTGACACTACACTCAGATGTTAAGATGATAATAATCTTTTGAGAACCTCTCTTTCTGTATGGAAAGTTGGAATTTTTTTCTTCTTTGCTCTTCTTTTTATTTACAAGTGCAATTTACAGTGTACTTTGCAATAATAGACTTTTGTTTTCGGTAATTTCAGATATTACCAAATTATCACACAAAAAGGCTTTTTTTTTAAAATTGAGTGTTTTAAATTTGAAAGCTAGAATCTGTAGCTAATAATGATAATGAGAGCTGTAAACAATTAACAGAATTACAGTCATTCTCCTGTTTGACTTACCCTCTTGTCTTCTGACCCAGTTGCTTTGCATTTTCATGCTAGTATCACTCGAGTGCACATTGGCAAAAGTCAAAGAATGGTACTTGTACTGATAGCTAAAGAGTAGCAGGATTATAAAAGGAGTAACTTGTTATATTTATGAGGGAACAAAGAAGAGAGGCACTATTATTTAATATCCATTGAAAAACAAAATAAAATATATTAGACTTGTCAATGATATTGTTCTTTTGCAAAAAGCTAAAAGCATAGGCATTGCCATTGTAATATCAAATACCTTATATAAGTATAGAATATGTTTTCATGGGATGTATGTGAAACAAGAGTGCTTACTTCTAGGGAAAAGTAGATTTGTGGTGAATAAGGTGGAGTCTTTCCCCACGTATATTTCTGTAGTATTAATGTTTGTTAATTAACAAATGATACTTTTATAATTTTTATAAACAATACAAAAATAAATTCCCTCACCTCATCTTATTCTCACTAGCATGTACTATTAATAACTTGGTGTATATTAATAACTTGGTAGCCTTCTTATATTGGATTTGTTCTGACTGATTTATAAGCATGTTAAAATATCTGGTGCTAAGTGTTAATTAGATTTTAACAGCCTTAATAGAAGGAAATTGCTAAAAATGCAAATTTAAATATATGTTGGGTTTGAAATGAAAACTAGTTTCTTAAATGAAATGATTGTCGATAATAACTGGATTCTTATTAAAACAATGTAGATGAAGCTGCTGTTAACCTTCTGAAAGAATTAGGCCCGTCAGGAATTGAAACAGAGCTTCGAAGTTTGTCTCCTGATTGTGGTGGTTCAATAGATGTTATGAAAAGCTTCTTGAAGATGATTGGGATGATGTTGGATAGAAAGCGTGATTTTGAGTTGGCCCAGGCATACCTCGCACTGTTTCTGAAGGTAAGTCTAAGATGTGAGATAGCACTTCACAGCTTACCCTCCTCCAGGGTAGTGTTGTCTGATAGAAATGTCTGCAGAGATGCAAACATTCTATATTCACACTTCACTGCGTGTGGCTACTGAACACTTGAATCGTGGCTGATGTGACTGAGAACCTGAGTTTCTCATTTTATAGAAATTAATTAATTTCAACAGCTTTCTGTGCCTAGTGACTACAGTACTGGATAGCTGGACGGGGCAGCAGCTTCTAAATGTTCTTTGTTGACTTCTGTTTTTTAGCTCAGCACAATTTTGACTCAGCCCCCTGACTTCTGTGTCATCCATTTGATCAGTATATTAACCTATTAACATTTTTATTTAGTTACATTTTGGCAGGGTTTTTTTTTAATGGTCATGAAAAAATTAAGGTTTACTTCTGTCCTGGTTGAAGGAGTTTCAAACGATTTGACAATAACAGAGTTGCTTTTATGGCAAATATAATGGAGAACTCATGTTTATCTCACTGCTATAACATATTGAAGGAGGTAGATTTTCAGTAATAACAGATAGATTATTTATCTCATAAATATCTAAAAAAGTTTTCACTTAATTATTTGAAATTATTTACAAAGTAGATTTATAGATGGTACTATGTAGGATAAAAAATTAGAAATGCTGCAAACTGTTCCTGTATTTTTTCCCAAATTTACCACAGTTGTAAATTTAGAACTAGGACTTTGCTTCTTGATGTGTATCAGGACTCTCCTTACATAGAGGAGAGTCATTACTTCAATTTTACTGAGAGAGTGATAGAACCATGAAGACTTATAATAGAGGAGAGGGAGATGTGAGATTGTAATAAACCAGCCTTTAAGGAAAAAAATCAAGAATAGTGTCCTGTAAGGTTCCTTGTAAAACAGTTAAATCCAGAATAAACAATATTTTAGATTTCTTAAATGTTCAGCTATCATTTTTCTTTTCAGTTGCACCTGAAAATGCTTCCTTCAGAGCCAGTACTTCTGGAAGAAATGACAAAGTTATCATCACAGTTGGAAGAAAGCTGGATCCATTTACAGTCACTCTTTAATCAAAGCATGTGTGTCTTAAATTATATTAAAAGTGCTTTGTTATAAAAATAGTTATGTAACTAAATCAAAGACTTTTATATTAAAGAGGTTCAATTTAACTCATACGCTTGTTTTCCAAGTTTCAATGTGAAAGGAAGATAAATGCTAGCACTACTCACTAGTCAGTCACTGTGACTCCACTTTAAATGCTGAATATTTTCTTGAAATAAAATTAAACCTATCTTTTGTTTTAAAGATGTAAAGAGTCTTGTCAAGTGATACATTTTTTTAGTTTCTTCATCAGCTACTTGGATATGACTTCTTTTGAATTGTCATTACCAAGCTTGTGTTTTTTGAATTTTTGTAACTTGCTGAGGTATCCTGGGTCTCTCATGTAAAGTATTGCCAAGTTAAACTGAAGTTAAAAGTGGTACACAGTTTAAAAAGTACCTTCATGTTATGAGGTAAAAAGGCATGTGTCTTTCCTTGGTGGCCTTGGATGGAAACACAGTTAGAGCTGGAAGGCGTGTCAGGGCCAGCCTCTTGCATTGCAGAAGAGGAAACTGCCGAGTTCCACCCAGGATCTCAGGGACAGATGCGCGTTTTTCTAGCACTGGCCTAGTCCTCTCTCCACTGTACCCTTTCTAAAGGAACTTTTTTTTTTTTTTTTACTATGAGAGGTGCTTTCACAAGCTTGCTGTAGGAGGCAGTTGAACAGATACCTGGAATGGGTGAGGGAAATTCCAAATTCCATTGAAGATAGCCTTGAAAGATCTTTCTTCCCCACTGATGACCTTTTTCTGTGGAAAGAATGCTGACTACATTTTTCTGTCATGACCATTGTGAAACCAGACAGCTGTGGCACGTATCCCTTTTTCCATCGTTGTTGTTTCTGTGGTTCAAGGCTTCAGCAGTATGTCAATTAATAATAAGCAATTCTTAAAAGCTTGTTTTAAGAATAAAATAAGGGGCGGTAGATCCGAGCGGGGGGCACCCCAGCAGATGGGGGTCGAGGAAGGACCCGAGGGAGTAGAGAGGAGACCGACTCCCCCCATCCCGGACCGCCCTCCTCTGGGTCCCGGGGTCCTGCTGAGAGGGGTCGCCCGCTGGGCGTCCTCGGAGGGGAGAAACAGGGAGGGGAGCCGACGGCGGGGGCGCGGCCCCAGGAGCTCGCAGGAGTCGAGGGCGCCCGCCCCTCCCCCCCGACGCTCACGGCTCCGCCGGCTGCTCTTCCGGCCGCGACCGGGGCGGGAAGGAGCGCTTCCTCTGCTCCCTCCACCCCCGTCCCTCGCCTTCTACTGAGCCGACGTCGGATGAGGGAGCGGAGGCGGCCCGGGAGCCGGGGCTCCGAGGAGAAAAAAGGAGGAACCATGTCACGACACAAATGCAGTTATCCCTGGGACTTACACAATCGATATCCCCAAGACAGGTCAGTTGTAAATAAGATGCAGCAGAAGTACTGGGAAGCGAAGCAGGCCTTTACTAAACACACGGGGAAGACAGAAGAGCACGTCGTTACCTCGGACGCAGACCTGGATGCCAAGCTAGAGCTGTTTCACTCAATTCAGGAACCTGTCTGGACTTGTCTAAAGCAATTGTACTCTATCAAAAGAAGACACTTTGTCTCAAGAAGAAAACGAACTGGAAAAATTTCTCCGGTCCCAAGACTTCCAAGATAAAACCAGAGCGGGAAAAATGATGCAAGCGACAGGAAAGGCCCTCCGCTTTTCTTCCAGCAAAGGTTGGCTCTGAGAAACCCTCTGTGCCGCTTGCACCAAGAAGTGGAGACTTCCCGGCACAGGGCGGTCTCCGACCCTGGGCTGACGGTGAACCGCATGCAGCAGTGCCGGACTGAGTACCGAGGGGCGTTAGTGTGGATGAAGGACGCGTCCCAGGAGCTTGGTCCAGACCTCTGCAAGCAAACGGAGAAGTTCAGGAAGGTGTAAACACAAGTTCGCCTTGCCAAAAAAAGCTTTGACAAATTGAAGATGGATGTGTGTCAAAAAGTGGATCTTCTTGGAGCGAGCAGATGCAATCTTTTGTCTCATATGCTAGCAACATACCAGACCACTCTGCTTCATTTTGGGGAGGAAACTTCTCACACTATGGCAGCCATCCATGAGAGCCTCAGGGGTTATCAGCCATATGAATTTACCACGTTAAAGAGCTTACAAGACCCTATGAGAAAACTGGTGGAGAAAGAAGAAAAGAAGAGGATCGCCCAGCAGGAAAGTGCAGAGGCCGTGGTGGCCAAGTCAGTTAATTTCACTAGAGGATGAAAACCAGCACAAGGAATCCTCTAGTTTTAAAACCGAGGATAGAAAAAGTGTTTTATCTGCCTTAGACAAAAGCTCTACACATAATGCATGCTCAGATGAACTTTTAGACACGAAACCCGAGGAGGGTGCTTGCCTGGGCCCAGTGGCAGGGACCCCAGAGCCTGAAGGTGCACGAAGACGGCCTGCTGCTGCTGAGTGAAATCGTCAACGCTTTCTGCCTGGAAGAGCGAGTTCAGCAAAGAGTGGGCCGCTGTGTTTGGAGACGGTGGGCTGAAGGAGCCAGCGCCCACTGCGGCCCCAGGAGAGCCGGACCCCAGGCCCCAGGCAGGCTCAGGATCCTTCCTTCACAGCTTCTAGACCAAAACATGGAAGACTTACAGGCCTCGCTGGAAGAGCCTGCCAAGGCCTCCTCCGACCTGACTGCCTGGTTCAGCCTTTTTGCTGATCTTGACCCACTATCAAACCCCGATGCTGTTGGGGAACCGATAAAGAACACGAGTCGCTCAGTGCACGAGTCTGCTGCCTCCGTCTGGGAGGGGGCCCACGAGTGGCTCCAGATCAACACGCCGGGGGCGCACGGATGTAGGAAGGGATCAGTATGCTGTTCTAATATTTACGTGCCATTTTAATCAAATGAAAGGGTCAGAGGCCCTGTTTATAAAAAAAAAAAAAAAAAGAATAAGAATATAAAAGGTTCAAACTTTTTATAGTCAAAAGTAGTTTCATTCATAAAATTCAGCTGATTGTATCTGAATGCCAGTACATTCACAGAATAATCTCTGAAGGAATAGTCCTCACAAGAAGCTGATCAATGATAACTTTAATTATCAAAGTTTTTTTGTTTAATGGTGAAATGTTTTAAAGGTAGAATTATTAATAGTAAGCTGCTAAAGAAATAAGCCAGTATTGTTTTGTACTTTGTTCTTTTAGAAATGTATATAAACCTAATAAAGCCATTGACTTAAATGTTAATAATGACTTAAGTTCTAACTTTAAAAACTGTATTTCCCCTTGCCCCAAATACTATATTCTAAAGGTATGGCAAAATTTCAGTGTACAGTTATGTACAATGTGAAGATTGTACAGGTCTCCTGCATTGCAGGCAGATTCTTTATTGTCTGAGCTACCAGGGAAGCCCAAGAATACTGGAATGGATAGCCTATCCCTTCTCCAGGGGATCTTCCTGATCCAAGGTTTGAACTGGGGTCTCCTGCATTGCAGGCAGATTCATTACCAGCTGAGCTACCAGGGAAGCCCTAATTATCACTTAAGTTCTAACTTTAAAAACTGTGTTTCCCCTTGCCCCAAATACTATATTCTAAAGATATGAAAAAATTTCAGTATACAGCTGTGTACAATGTGAAGATTGTAAATATCTAAAACAATAATAAGAGTTCTAAACTGAAATTGTATTACTATGACAAATCTTGAACTTTCTTTTTCAAATGAAAATACAGGAGTTCAGTATATTGTTTTTATTGGAGATAGCTTTAGATAATATTAAAGCATCATTTTGGTAGGTAATCTTCCAGAATTTTTCCTGTATGTTTGCCATCAAAGGAAAATTTTTTGTGTATATTTTTTCTTAAAATGTATCAGTTTGTGCATGCTGCTTTTTCTTTACCGTTTAAATTGCAAATGTAGTGTATGACTGAATTTTACTTGTAAAAACATCAATCTATTTTTGATTAACATTCAATCCCAATACCTTCCCTAGAAGTAACAATTGTTAACTTTCCATTTAGTCACTTCCATGTTTTCTATGAATGTAATATATGTAATTGCTACAAGAAATGTATAGCTTCAGTTTTTACATAGGTATATGTATATCATTCTGCAACTTTTCTATGTGGTCTCTTTGAGTATAATCACACCTAATCTTACCTGTTGATTTTTGTATAGTGTTCCACAACCTACTTAGCCTATAATGGACACTAGGGTAGTTTACTGCTTTTTTTTCTATTTTCAAACAATGTTAAAAGAGTATCATCCTGTATGACTGTATGGGCATGTAAGGATTTCTCTATTGTATGCTTAAGCTTTGACTTGCTGAGCCAGAGTTAGGCAGTTTTAAAGAGATACTTCATTTGGCTTCCAAAATGGCTGTTAGCTGTTTAAAGTTTCTCCTCAACAGTGAATGAGTACCTGATCTCCATATAATTAAGGACATTTGATTTTTTATTAAATTTTTTTTTAATTTATAGGTGAAAAATTGTCATCTTTATTATTTAGGAAAAACCTTTACTAGTAGGTAAAGGTAAAGATGGACATCTTTTCAAATATTGATGGACATCTTTTCATATATTTGCTTTCGACATGTGAATTGCCTTTTGCCAACACTGCTCATTTTTCTGTAAATGATTTGTCTTTTTATCTCACGGATTAGTTAGGAGTTTTTCATGTAGTTTACATATAGATATTACTCTTTTACATCTGTTTCAGTGTTTTCTCCCAGCTGGTTACTTGTCTTTTAGTTTAACTTTTGGTATCTGTTTTAAACAAATGTTTTATATTTACATATAGTTAAATTGATAAATATTTTTATGACTTTTATTTCAAAATATAGATAGAGCATGTTCTGTATTTTCTTCTAAATTAATTATGTATGCATCCAGATCTCCATTTGGAATTAATTTCTGTGAAGAGTGCAAGGTACAGAACTACTTTTATTCAAAAGTCCAAAAACTATTTGTTGAAATCCATTCTTCCTGATTTGGGGTGCTGTTTTATTATGTGTTAAATTCTCTAATTAAGGCATTTAATTTTCCTAATAAATAATGCATTGTTTAAATTACAGTTTTCTGGTATGTTTTCAGAAATGGTGGGAGTGATACATTCCTAATGTTTTTCAGAAGTTTCTTGGCTGTTGGTGAGCATATTTTTGAGGTTTTGATTTTAGTCACAGCACATTTATAGTACTGATTTGAAGAGAATTACAGTTGACCCTAAGCAGGAAGTTAGGGGTGCCACCTTTCATGCAGTCAAATCTGAGTGTAATTTGTGGTTGGCTCTCCATACTTGCGGTTCCTCCATATCCGTGGTTCTGCATCTGTACTATATGATCTGAATTCAACTAACTACAGATTGTACATACTTGGGGGAAAAAATGTATAAGTGGACCACACAGTTCAAACCTCTGTTGTGTTGTTTAAGGGTCAACCATGCAATAGTATTTCTCTACTATTTCTCTACTGTTGCAGAGTTGGCCCTTAAAAAACACAGGTTTGAACTGTGTGGTCCACTTATTCTTGGGCTTCCATTGTGGCTCAACTGGTAAAGGATCTGCCTGCAATGTGGGAGATCTGGGTTCAATCCCTGGGTTGGGAAGATCCCCTGGAGAAGGGAAAGGCTACCTACTCCAGTATTCAGACCTGGAGAATTACATGGATTGTATAGCCCATGGGGTCACAAAGAGTCGGACACGACTGAGCAACTTTCACTTTTCACTTGAAAACAATCTATATTTTCATTAAACCAGGAGTGGTATTCTCTTAATCTAATAAGATTTCTTTATATAATTATACATTTTTTGACAGATTTCATTCTGGTGATTTTATTTTCATTGCTATAGTGAAATATGTCTTTTTTCTAAGGTATCTTATGATTGATTATTGCTGTCCTGGTAAAAGCAATTTGCTTTTTACAAGGTGATCTTTTATGACACAGCAGAACTCTTAAAAGTTTGTCAGCATAGATTTAGGAAATCCAAGAGAATCCCATCTTCTGCAATTGATGAGCCTTTGTTTTTTAATCTAGTATTCATATTTCAGGAGTTGCCAGATAGTACAGTAGTGAAGAATTTGCTTGCCAATGCAGGAGGTGCAAGAGACATGGGTTCCATCCCTGGGTCAGGAAGATCCCCTGGTGTCGGAAATGGTAACCTACTCCAGTATTCTTGCCTGGAAAATTCACAGGCAGAGGAGCCTGGTGGGCTGCAGTCTGTGGGATCACGAAGAGCTCGACATGACTGAGCACACACAAACATTCCTATTTCATGTGGTTGTGTTTAGTTAGAATTGCTTTAGCAATCCAGCACAGAATGTTGGATACTAGCAGTGCTTAGAGATGTTTGTGTTTGTGTGGTTGTTGACAAATGGAAATGCTTTTATGTTCCATCATTAAGGATAATGTATGCTCTGAATTTCTGTTAGATAGCCTTGGTTAAGTTCTGCTACTTAAAAATATTTAGACTAGAGGTAAATATTATGTGATTATACAGTAGAAATGACAGATAGATTCAAGGGTTTAGATACGATAGACAGAGTGCCTGAAGAACGATGGACAGAGGTTCATGACATTGTACCCAAGGCAGTGATCAAGACCATCCCCAAGCAAAAGAAGTGCAAAAAGGCAAATGGTTGTCTGAGGAGGCCTACAAATAGCTGAGAAAAGAAGAGAAGCTAAGAAGCTAAAGGCAAAGGAGAAAAGGAACGATATACTCATTTGGATGCAGAGTTCCAAAGAATAGCAAGGAGAGATAGAAAGCCTTCTTCAGTGGTCAATGCAAAGAAATAGAGGAAACTAATAGAATGGGAAAGACTAGAGATCTCTTTAAGAAAATTAGAGATACCAAGGGAACATTTCATGCAAAGACGGGCACAATAAAGGACAGAAATGGTATGGACCTAACAGAAGCAGAAGATATTAAGAAGAGATGGCAAGAATACACAGAAGAACTGTACCAAGAAGATCTTCATGACCCAGATAATCATGATGGTGTGATCACTCACCCAGAGCCAGACATCCTGGAATGTGAAGTGAAGTGGGTCTTAGAAAGCATCACTACAAACAAAGCTAGTGGAGGTGATTGAATTCCACTTGAGCTATTTCAAATCCTAAAAGATGATGCTGTGAAAGTGATGCACTCAATGTGCCAGCAAATTAGGAAAACTCAGCAGTGGCCACAGGACTGGAAAAGTCGGTTTTCGTTGTAATCCCAAGGAAAGGCAATGTCAAAGAATGCTCAAACTACCACACAACTGCACTCATCTCACATGCTAGCAAAGTAATGCTCAAAATTCTACAAGACAGGCTTCAACAATATGTGAACCACGAACTTCCAGATGTTCAAGCTGGTTTTAGAAAAGGCAGAGGAACCAGAGATCAAATTGCCAACATCTGCTGGATCATCGAAAAAGCAAGAGAGTTCCAGAAAAACATTTACTTCTGCTTTATTGACTATGCCAAAGCCTTTGACTGTGTGGACCACAACAAATTGTGAAAAATTCTGAAAGCTATGGGCATAACCAGACCACCTGACCTGCCTCCAGAGAAATCTGTATGCAGATTAGAAAGCAACAGTTAGAACTGGACATGGAGCAACAGACTGGTTCCAAATAGGAAAAGGAGTACGTCAAGGCTGTATATTGTCACCTTGCTTATTTAACTTATATGCAGAGTACATCATGAGAAACGCTGGACTGGAAGAAGCACAAACTGGAATCAAGATTGCTGGGAGAAATATCAATAACCTCAGATATGCAGTTGATGCCACCCTTATGGCAGACAGTAAAGATGAACTAAAGAGCCTCTTGATGAAAGTGAACGAGGAGAGTGAAAATGTTGACTTAAAGCTCAACATTCAGATAACTAAGATTGGCATCCACTCCCATCACTTCATGGGAAATAGATGGGGAAACAGTGAATGGCTTTATTTTGGGGGGCTCCAAAATGACTTCATATGGTGACAGCAGCCATGAAATTAAGATGTTTGCTCCTTGGAAGGAAAGTTATGACCAACCTAGACAGCTTGTTTAAAAGCATAGATATTACTTTGTCAACAAAGGTCTGTCTAGTCAAGGCTATGGTTTTTCCAGTGGTCATGTATGGATGTGAGAGCTGGACTGTGAAGAAAGCTGAGCACCGAAGAATTGATGCTTTTGAACTGTGGTGTTGGAGAAGACTCTTGAGAACCCCTTGGACTGCAAGGAGATCCAATCAATCCTTCCTAAAGGAGATCAGTCCTGGGTGTTTACTGGAAGGACTGATGTTAAAGCTGAAATTCCAATACTTTGGCCACCTGATGCGAAGAGTTGGCTCATTTGAAAAGTCCCTCATGCTGGGGAAGATTGAAGGGAGGAGAAGAAGGGGACGACAGAGGATGAGATGGTTGAATGGCATCACTGACTCAGTGGACATGAGTTTGGGTAAACTCAGGGAGTTGGTGATGCACAGGGAGGCTTGGTGTGCTGCAGTCCATGGGGTCACAGAGATTCGGACACAACTGAGCGACTGAACTGAACTGATACAAAAAAGATATTTACGACCCAGATAACCACAATGTTGTGATCACTCACCTAGAACCAGACAGATTGGAGTGTGAAGTCAAGTGGTCCTTAGGAGGCATCACTACGAACAAAGCCAATGGAGGTGATGGAATTCCAGTTGAGCAATTCAAATCGTAAAAGATGATGCTGTTAAAGTGCTGCACTCAAGATGCTGGCAAATTTGGAAAACTCGGCAGTGGCCCAGGACCACTGAAAAGGTCAGTTCTAATTACAATCCCAAAGTGGTGTAATGCCAAAAAATGTTCAAACTACTGCACCATTACACTCATCTCACATGCTAGCAAAGTAATGCTCAAAATTGTCCAAGCCAAGCTTCAACAGTACATGAACTAAGAACTTCCAGATATTCAAGATGGATTTAGAAAAGGCAGAGAAACCAGAGGTCAAAAAGCCAACATCAGTTGGATCATAGAAAAAGGAAGAGAGTTCAGAGAAACATCTACTTCTGCTTTACTGACTTGTATTCCAAAGCCTTTGTGTGGACCACAACAAAGTACGGAAAAATTTTCAAGAGATGGAAATACCAGACCATCTTACCTGCTTCATGAGAAATCTGTATTTAGGTCAAGAAGCAACTGTTAGATTTGAACATGGAACAGCAGACTGGTTCCAAATTAGGAAAGGAGTACATCAAGACTGTATATTGTCCTCCTGCTTATTTAACTTATATACAGAGTATATCATGCGAAATTCTGAACTGGATGAAGCACAAGCTGGAATCAAGATTGCCAGGAGAAATATCAATAACCTCAGACAAGCAGATGACACCATCCTTATGGCAGAAAGTGAAGAAGAACTAAAGAGCTGCTTGATGAGGGTGAAAGAAGAGAGTGAAAAACTTGCTTAAAACTCAACATTCAAAAAACTAAGATCATGGCATCTGGTCCCATCACTTCATGACAAATAGATGGAGAAACAGTGGAAACAGCGACAGACTTTGTTTGGACTGCAAAATCACTGCAGATGGTGAAGCAGCCATGAAATTAAAAGATGCTTGCTCCTTGGAAGAAACGTTATGACCAAACTAGACAGCATATTAAAAGCACATACGTTACTTTGCTGACAAAAGTGTGTCTAGTCAAAGCTATGGTTTATTCAGTAGTCATGTGTGGATGTGAGAGTAGAACCACAAAGAAAGCTGAGCACTGAAGAATTGGTGCTTTTCAACTGTGGTGTTGGAGAAGATTCTTGACAGTCCTTTGGGCTGCAAGGACATCAGACCAGGCAATTGTAATGGAAATCAGTCCTGAATTTTCATTGGGAGGACTGAGGCTGAAGCTGAAGCTCTAATATTTTGGCCACCTGATCTGAAGAACTGACTCATTGGTAAAGACCCTGATGCTGGGAAGGATTGAAGGCAGGAGGAGAAGGGGACAACAGAGGATGAGATTGTTGGATGGCTTCACTGGCTCAGTGGACATGAGTTTGAGCAAGCTTTGGGAGTTGTTGATGGACAGGGAAGCCCAGTGTGCTGCAGTCCATGGGGTCGAAAAGAATTGGACATGACTGAGAGACTGAACCTAACTGATAGAATTTTGTCAGAGTGCAAAACCAAGTAAAATTAATCTGTGCTTTTAGAAGTCAAGATACTCCTTGGGGAGTAAGGACTGGAGTGGAGCAACTAAGGGGTTTCTTGGATGCTGGAATGGTCTTTCCCTTGTTTTTTGGAAAAAATTGTGGGTGTTGGTTACATGGGTTTCTAGTGCATATCTCAATAAAAGTTGTTTTTTTTTTAAAAAAAAAGAATTTTGTCAAGTGATTGTTTTCAGCATATATTAGAAAATCAATATCTTGGTGTAATTGGTGAATTTTAGTCAAAGATTTCTAACACTGAGTCAGTTTCACTTCTGTAGTACAACTTTTTGTGAGGTGAAATTGACATACATTTGTCTCATGAAATTCATTTATTGTTGATACATTTTTTGAACTTGTCTATTCAAGGGGAGAAAAGGCTTACATAAAGTCTTTATTACATGGTAATTTTTAACTACTTAATTTTTTCTATTGTTACTGAAGTAATTGGACTTTCTGTCTCTTCTCAGTCCAATGCTGGATTACTATGTTTTCCTTACAAATTATGACTTTGTAAATCTAGATTTTGAAATATTATATTATATTAGGATTATGCCTTTTTTAATTGCTAGGTTATAAGTGACCAAAACCTAACCCAAATACATGAGTATCTACAATGTCCAGGAATAAAAATTGGCTTTTCCTACTGCTAGATCCATGGATTCCACAAGAATTAGTCCTTTTCTCCATCTCCTTTCTATTGTTCTCATTTTTAGTTAACTGTTCAGTCACGATCTCTCCTCATTCTCTGAGTTGTCAGATATTTATTGAGAACTTACTACGTGCCAGCATCTTATTTGTTTTGGGAGTCTAAGTGATCAAAACTTGAAACAATACAGGTGTTAGCATCTCTGAATTTATGTATTTTCCACAGAAACTGAACAATAGTGAGGGTCACAGTTTGGTGATATATTTGGGCAGAGGGAGAGGCCTGTGACAGCTCAGTTTCCATGGCTGTGGGTGACATTTGGAGAGCTGAATTTTCCACCGGCTTCATTAGGGCAACTAGGGAAAGCTGAGTGTATACTATTCAAAGGCTGGCTGCCAAGCCACTGTGACAAAGTGAGCCATGACCCCATAGCAGTGTGTGGCTGCACCATCCTAGCCCACAGCTCAGTTGGAAGGCTAACTGAGGCAGGTGCCAAATGGAATGGTGGTGGTGGGTGGAGGGAGGAGGAGAGAAGGAACTGGCAACACAGAAGGCTTTCTCTTATCCATATGCAATCTTGGAAAGAAGGGAGTGGACTGAACCACTAAGAAAGAAAAAGACTTGGTAGAAAATTTGAACATATAATTCCACTGAACATCTATCTTGAGAAACCTATATGTAGGTCAGGAAGCAGCAGTTCGACCTGACCATGGAACAACAGATTGGTTCCAAATAGGAAAAGGAGTACGTCAAGACTGTGTCACCCTGCTTATTTAACTTATATGCAGAGTACATCATGAGAAATGCTGGACTGGAAGCAGCACAAGCTGGAATCAAAGATTCCCGGGAGAAATATCAATAACCTCAGATATGCAGATGAAACCACCCTTATGACAGAAAGTGAAGAAGAACTAAAAAGCCTCCTGATGAAAGTGAAAGAGGAGAGTGAAAAAGTTGACTTGAAGCTCAACATTCAGTAAACTAAGATCATGGCATCTGGTCCCATCACTTCATGGGAAAGAGATGGGGAAACAGTGTCAGACTTCATTTTTTGAGGCTCCAAAATCACTGCACATGGTGATTGCAGCCATGAAATTAAAAGACCCTTACTCCTTGGAAGGAAAATTATGACCAACCTAGAGAGCATATTAAAAAGCAGAGACATTACTTTGCCAATATAGGTCCATCTGGTCAAGGCTATGGTTTTTCTAGTGGTCATGTATGGATGTGAATTGGGCTGCAAAGAAAGCTGAGCACTGAAGAATTGATGCTTTTGAACTGTGGTGTTGGAGAAGACTCTTGAGAGACCCTTGGACTGCAAGGAGATCCAACCAATCCATCCTAAAGGAGATCAGTCCTGGGTGTTCATTGGAAGGACTGATGCTGAAGCTAAAACTCCAATACTTTGGCCACCTCATGCGAAGAGCTGACTCATTGGAAACGACCCTGATGCTGGGAGGGATTGGGGGCAGGAGGAGAAGGGGACAACAGAGGATGAGATGGTTGGATGGCATCACCAACTCAATGGGCATGAGTTTGAGTAAACTCCAGGAGTTAGTGATGGACAGGGAGGCCTGGCATGCTGCGATTCATGGGATTGCAAAGCGTCGGACACGACTGAGTGACTGAACTGAACTGAATGCAAAAGAGAGAGAGATACTTTTTATTTGATAAATTTGTTTCCCCCATCCCCCAAATCAGTGGCATGAGGGTTTAGGATGCATTAGTCCATTATATCGGAGAAGGCAATGGCACCCCACTCCAGTACTCTTGCCTGAAAAATCCCATGGGCGGAGGAGCCTGGTGGGCCGCAGTCCATGAAGTCAGGAAGAGTTGGACATGATTGAGCGACTTCACTTTCACTTTTCACTTTCATGCATTGGAGAAGGAAATGGCAACCACTCCATTGTTCTTGCCTGGAGAATCCCAGGGACGGCGGAACCTGGCGGGCTGCCGTCAATGGGGTCACCTAGAGTAAAACACGACTGAAATGACTTAGCAGGAGCAGCAGGAGCAGCAGGAGCAGCAGCAGCAGCAGCAGTCAGTTATATAAAAAATTCTGTAGAGATTTTTTTTGTGTGTGTACTGTAGGCTGAATTTCCAATTCCAATTATGCTAATTTCCAATTCCAGCTGAATTCTACTAAACATCTCTAAAGAAGTACACAGAATATTCAGTATTTAGTTTTCATCTACACCAAAGACATGCAGATAGCTGATTTAGTGTTCAAGGGGAAAAATAACGGTATAAATCGTAGACAAATAATTGTTAGCAATAGCGTCTATTTGCAATTGCAGCCAGGAATGTATATTTCAAATCAAAAGGTTTTGTTACCGTTTTAATTTTTTCCACTGTCTCTGACTAACCAGTCTTTACAACTCATTTATTTTGACTCTTTTTCCCTATCTGAACTTTCCAAGTCTGGCCTCTATGCCGTAACTCTGGCTTTGTTTCCTCATTTGTGACCACACCCTGCTCTGTAAAGCAAATATGCAAGCACAGCGGCCAAATTAGTGGAAGCTGAGAACATTTTCCAGCCTGAATTGAGTTCACTGTCTGAATTGAGTCTCTAAACAGTATAAAACACGAAAAGGTGGCAGTCTCCCACACAGCAGCGCTTCAGTCCTTTCTCCAGTCATTGACTTACTCATTCTGCTCCACCGAATGCTACTTAGCGCCTACGCTCTGAGATGCTGTATTATGCTCTTGAGATACTATAGAAAACAAAACATACATGGACTCTTGTGGAGCTGTTTTAAAACTCATCCTTTCATACTCTGTTAGTGGCCATTTTCTTTCGCTGTTCTTAGCGCAAACACACACGAGACCATTTCCACACCCTCAGACTTCACAAAACCAGTAGCAACGGATTTGTTTCGAATGCGCATGTGCGTGCGTGCACGCTGCATACGTGCCTGGGTACGTGCCTGCCGACAGGAGGTCTCTAGTGCCTTCTAAACGTGCGCCGTGCCCGCGTGAGAGGAAGTACGGTGTGAGGAGTCGCGTGCTTGTTGTTTGCCTGCATTCTTTTCTGAGAGAATTTGGTTATAACTTAGAAAAGCAAGACACGTGAAAGAAAAATTTAAAAAACAACGCTTTTTTCCTCAGAAAGCCCCTCCTGTAGGTTCTCTGAAGGGAGGCAACGGGTTGGTGCTACATGACCACCTTTGGGGGAGCAGAAGTGAGGCGTCGGACGCCCGACGGGGCTCCTGGATCTGAGGGCCGGGCTCCAGGGGATGGGGTGCCCGTGCTAGCTCCTGGCACAGTGGACACGTTCTGGCCGACGGGAAGGTAGAGGCGGGGACAGGATGCCAGCTGCTGCGGGGCCTGAAGTGAGGTGAAGGTTGCTGCGACAGCCGGGGCTTTAACCAGTGAGAAGACAGACCTACGTGGGCACGTGGGCTTCCCTCAGTCGGCCCTGTTCCCTCTCCTCAGTGGTTCTTACAGAATCCTGTGTGGGGCTCGACAGAGTGTTGGGGATACCGACGCAAATGAGACAAGGTGCCCGACCCCTAAACTCCGGCGAGATGAGCCAACACAGGAGGAGCGCCTCTGCCTCTGTGGAGCCAGGAGAGACTGCGTGGAGAGGACAGCTGTCAGGAGAGCTCAGGAGACAGGTGGGTGGCCAGGAGGGTGGTGGGTAGAGAGAGGCAAGAATTCAGGAACCCGGGGCAGAGAAAAAGGCAGGGGAAAGTCAGGGATGACTGAATGCATATTCTCTGTTTCCTCCGGCGAGTGTGGAGGCCACTGGTCCTTGATCTGGGTGTAAAGGAAGCGAAGTTTTTTGTGATGTTTTATGTATTTAACTTAAAACTAGGCAAAACCGGGTAAAAAATTAACTTGATTCTGTATGTTGGTTTGCATTTCAGTATTCTTTATATTTAGGTCTTTTTTCTTTACTTTTTTATTTTTCATTTAGTTTTTCAAATAAAATTTATATATATACACACACATATATACACACATACATGTAGATAGATAGCTTGTCATCCATCCGTCCAAACATCCTATTATGTGCATATATCCTATGTGACTGGCCAGAATTGCATTTCATTCTGGAAACGACCCCTGTAGCTACAACTGTGCTTTCTGCCCAAGCACTAGACCTTCCCCCAAGCCTCCAAACTTGACTGATGACAATCACTTGAGGAATGCAGGTCTCTAGTATTGGCTCTTTAAGAGGAAGTGATACTCTCCAGGTCTCGTTTTCTTCTACCCTTGACTAAGAAGAACTGAGATGTAATAGACCCGTGGAAATGGCCGTGACTCACCTGGCGCTCGGCTGAGCCTGGAGCTTTTTCAGGAAGTGGTGGGAAGGGCAACTAACACAAAGGTCCTCACCTAAATAAGTGGTATAGTGTGTGCCTCAAATTTCCCAGGAAGCTTGAGGAGTATTGGCGTGGAGAGTTTCACTCTCTTTCAGTGATAAGCAGAAACAACTCACTTGATTCCTCATGAACTAAATAGCAAAAAAGACAGTATCATATTAGCTTATCTCTTTGCCCTTTACCAGAGCCCACAAGGAAATTACCATTACCTTTCCTGCTGGGAAATAACAATCTCTCAACAAATATGCCATACCTAGTCATTGGAAAAGACCCTGATGCTGGGAAAAATTGACGGCAAGGGGAGAAGGGGGCGACAGAGGATGAAATGGTCGGATGTTATCGCTGACTGAATGGACTTTCGTTTGAGCAAACTCAGGGAGATAGTGAAGGACAGGGAAGCCCAGTGTGCTGCAGTTCATGGGGTTGCAAAGAGTTGGCCACGACTTAGCGACTGAACAACAAACTAAATTTAAACTAATTGAAACTAATTAGTTTCAATAACTAATTTGAAACTAATTTTATCTTCAAAAGATACTGAGCCTTAAAAGATTATTCTTTTTTGAAACAAAAGTTGTTCTTTTCTTTTTTAACAGTTCTTATGTATTAAGACCACTGAACAAATAACATTACCCAGAGACACTTGGGGTAAATTTAAATCTTATGGGAAAGTGTCTCTCATTGTTTTCCCTTATCTTCAGAGTGTTCCGCCTGGTTGGTTTCCTCCTCTTCTGCTCACATGCCAGTCCCGTTCTCCTGGCTCTGCCTCCATGCTGTTGCTTTCAGCTGAACTTCCAGATTGGGTATAAAGTCTCTTTCAGTGTTGTGCACACAGCAGGTGTACAGTAAACACCTAATTCCATGCTTTTCATAGAGTGATACAGTTGCCTGTATCACTGTATCACTGCCTGTATCAGGGGGGTTCCTGAAATCTTTTCAGAAGGATCAGCAAAATATTATAAAAAACTATTTCATAATAAGACTCAGAAGTTAATTGACTCTTTTTGATCACAGCATTTGAAATACAGGAAATATTAATAGATAGGATCTATATAACCAAATCTTGGGGTGGGGCTAATAATTTTTCAGAGTGGAGAAGTCCCAAGACCAAAAATGCTGAAAATTACTGCCCTAATTAATTGACTAAAGAAATACATAATCTCACCAAGAGATGCTAGCATATACTATGCAGTAAACTATGCTCATATCTGAAAATGCCTTAAAACCTGATTTTCCAAGATATGGAATATAAGTCAATACTATTCTTAGATTCTCTGAGAGAGCCAGTGGGGCCAGGGTGGCACTCACATTTTGAGGGCCCGTTCAGTGTCAGATTTAGTTGGAATTAGTGGTCTGTTGAATTCAGTGAGGACTAGATGGTAGACTTTAGGCTAAGATGATGAAGTGATAAATCAAGAATGCTTAAACTGTTAAGATAATGAAATGTATCAGTCCAGGTGTTTAGAATCAGCTTCAGCTATTTTCAATAGAAAAAAAAAATCTTTACAAATCTTAGGTGGCCTGTGTGGTTAAGAAAATGTCTAGATCACCCCAAGTCACTTGCATGGCCAGCCCTGGGTGTTGGGTATCTCTGGCACCACCAAAGACTGTGGATCTTGGCCACCACTCTTACTGGAACGGCTTCTGTACAGTACCTCCTCCACAGCAGTGACTTACAATTCATATTGTAGGCACATACTATGTGGGCACATCCAGTTGAAACAGTCTAAGGCTCATGCCTGTACCCAAGTCACAAGAGAGGCCAAGAGAGTGAGGTTTTGGAGTCTGTGTTTAGAATGCAGAGAATTTTAAGTGGGAAATCTTCCAAACATAGAGGTTTCAGGCAATAATTGGAGTGAAAAGTAGGAATGATATTCCCATAGTTCTTCCCTTGGCTGTCCAACACACACCCTTACTCCTAGCAACAATAACAAAATATTGTCTTTCATGCAGATAAAAACACACTCATCCTTTCCCCTAAGTAGAGAAATAATCATCTATCAGTTAAAAATGACTTTAGGTTGAAGCAACAGAAAATCCCAACTAACCATGATTAGGAACAAATGGGGACTTACTTTTCTCATACATCAAGATGTCTAGAGATGGGCAGTTTTTCCACATTGGTTCAATTATTCAGTGATGCTGTAAAGGATATGTGTTTTTTTCCCCCCAATATCAAGCTCTCAAAATTTAATAGAATGAATATACAGAATTGAGGGCTTCCCTGGTGGTTCAGGCAGTAAAGAATTTGCCTGCAATCCTGGAGACCTGGGTTCAATCCCTGGGTTGGGAAGATACCCTGAAGGAGGGCATGGCAATCCCCTCCAGTATTCCTGCCTGGAGAATTCTCATAGACAGAGGAGCCTGGTGGGCTACAGTCCATGAGGTTGCACAGTCAGACACAACTGACCGACTAAGCACAGCACACAGTAGAAGTGAAAGGCAGCTTGGACCAATTCAACATAATTAAGATTCATACAATTTTCACAGAACAGTAGGAAACAAATTCTATTCTAAGTTCCCATAGACTATAAACCAGGAGACACTGGAGTATAGCCAGGGACATAAAACAAGTTGCAAAAATTCATGATCTAAAAGTGTTGAAATCATATGGTGTCTATTTTCTTATCACTATGGAGTTATGTTAAAAAATCAATATCAAAAGACATATTTTCAAGTGCAGTGTGACATTTACCAAGAAAAATATTTGACTAAGCCATTGAAAGCCTCAATAAAGCTAGAAGACAGGAAAAACAAAACAAAACACCAAGAGTGATTGCAGAGAAGAAAGTATTTAAATGAGAAACTAATATTTAACATACTTAAAAAAACCCCAAGGACATAGGGATTCTTCCCCGCTGCTTTCCCTGTTTCATTTTAAAGTTCCTCATGTCTTCATTTTGTGGTTTCAAGGTGGTTGCCAACAACTGTAGACATCAGACCTTACCAAGCATGAAAGAAGGAAGATAAGCAAAATTATTTATCCTTTTGAGGGTTTGTTCTTTTAATAGGAAAGACCCCAATCACACCACTCAAACAGATTCTCCCTAAGTATCACTGGATAGAACTGGCTTACATACTACCACTTGGTCCATCACTGATAAAGAGAAATTATTAACTTAGACTGAACATGATTTGGGCTTCCCCGGTTGCTCAGTGGTAAAAAAAAATCTGCCTGCAATGCAGGAGTCATGGGTTAGATCCCTGAATCAGGAAGATACTCTGGAGGAGGGCTCGACAACCCATTCCTGTATTCTTGCCTGAAGAATCTCATGGACAGAGGAGCCTAGGAGGCTACAGTCCATAAGGTCTCAAAGGGTTGGACATGACTGAAGTGACTTAGCATGCATGCAGCACACAAACATGATTCATCCCCAAGGGCTGGGAAAGAGAGCAGTTAGCACTATATAAACATGAAACTGGGATGCTATTAGAATGGAAGAAATGGCAGGCATTGCTGTTATATTGGCAATAGATACCGGCTTTGGTTCATAATACCAAAAACAAACAAAAGCTACATCCTTTTCTACTGGAGATTGTTTTTATTGATTAGTAGGATATTCAGATACACAGATGACACCACCCTTATGGCAGAAAGTGAAGAGGAACTAAAGAGCCTCTTGATGAAGGTGAAAGGAGGATGAAAAGATTGGCTTAAAACTCAACATTCAGAAAATAAAGATCATGGCTTCCAGTCCAATCACTTCATGGCAAATGGATGGGGAAGCAGTGGAAACAGTGACAGACTTTATTTTCCTGGGCTCCAGAATCACTGTGGACAGTGAATAAAGCCATGAAATTAAAAGATACTTGCTCCTTGGAAGAAAAGCTATGACAAACCTAGATAGCATATTAAAAAGCAGAGACATTACTTTGCTGACAAAGATCTGTCTAGTCAAAGCTATGGTTTTTCCAGTTGTCATGTATGGATGTGAGAGTTGTACTATAAAGAAAACTGAATGCCAAAGAATTGATGGTTTTGAACTGTGGTGTTGGAGAAGACTCTTGAGAGTCCCTTGGACTGCAAGGAGATCAAACCAGTCAGTCTTAAAGGAAATCAGCTCTGAATATTCATTGGAAGGACTAATGTGGAAGCTGAAGCTCCAATAATTTTGCCAGTGGATGTGAAGAGCTGACTTGTTGGAAAAGACCCTGATGCTGGGGAAGATTGTGAGAGCAGGAGGAAAAGAGGATGACAGAGGCTGAGATGGTTGGATGGCATCATTGTCTCAGTGGACATGAGACTCCGGGAAATAGTGAAGGACAGGGAAGCCTGGTGTGCTGCAGTCCTTGGGGTCACAAACAGTTGGACATGACTGAGCGACTGAACATCAACAATGGGTTAAATATGATTTCAGTGAAAGATGCTTGATGTATAATTTAACAGTGGTCAAATATTTCAGTATGAAATGAAAGTGAATGGATGTTAAGAGATGAAAATGGTCCAAATAAGTCCCACTTATTCTCCCTTGTGAGCTTGACTAACCATTTCTGAGTAGCTATGAGTGATGAACACAGCATTTCTAGAACTGGCAGCAGAATGGCTCTTAGGAAACAGTCTAGAAGGGGAGATTTAAAGCCAAAGGTGACACTTGTGCCAAGACCTGACCATGTTCTGTATAAATTTGCTTTTAAGCAAGCCTCAATTCCAGACTCCTTCACATTACGGTCTGGTGTCAGGTGATGTCATCATTCTCAGTTTCCCCATCCCCCTCATGTCCTCACTCTGCTAGGTCATTATGAGTAGAGTAGCTGCTCGCATGATTATTTTTTACTGAAGTTAATTGCTATGGGCTTCCCAGGTGGCTCAGTGGTGAAGAATCCACCTGCAGTGCAGGAGATGCGGGTTCGATCCCTGGGTCAGGAAGATCCCCTGGAGAAGGAAAGGGCAACTCACTCCAGCATTCTTGCCTGGGAAATCCCATGGACAGAGGAGCCTGGAGGGCTACAGTCCATGGAGTTACTAAAGAGTCAGACACGACTTAGTTACTCAGCAACAGCAACAATAATTGATATAAAAAATTGTATGTAATGTATATATTTTGATGAGTTTGGTGCACACCCAGAGAGCCGTGATGGCATCACCACACCTTGGCTGGATCAGAGTGCCCTCTGCTGATGCCTGAAGTCTCTTGCTTGCTCAGCACTAACTGAGGCAGGTCCAGTCCGGTGTGTGCAGGCGAAATGCTGATGAGTCAGTCTTCTCAGCACCTCACCTGTAAGCAGCAGCACCTTGTGAAAATTAATGATTGAAAGGACATTTCAGTCAAGGTATGGGAAATAGAGCTGGTTCTATCTCATCTAAAAATGTTAGGTAACAATATCAGAAAGAAGATACTAGGGAAGACTTTAGAACATTTTCCAGGGGTTTATATTGAATCCAAAACCATCTCAATAGCAACTGTGTGACAATATGCTGTATTCGGAAAAAAGAATATTTACTTTTAAAAATAAAGACATTTCTATTACTATGAATTTTACTTTCCATTAAGAAGAAGTGACAAAAAGGGAAATGACATGTTTTAAGGGGATAAAACATGCCATGTTACTTTCCAGGAACAACTGATGCTACATTTTTAAGTCAATTCTAAAGAAAACAAATGTAAATAACATAGAGTATCCCATGCTTCATTAAGCTTATCATAGCAACTTACAAATTTATCTCTTCCTTCTCCATCCTTCAAAAACCAGAAAACTACCTGCTTAAAAATTCACATCATTTGGCATTTTTCAGTGGCCAGAAAATAGTTGTCTGTGGAAAACTGGATTGCCAATTGTAGTTAGTATTCCACTCGTAGGGTTTCTGGCTGGCCTGAGAATTAAATTGACATAAAACCACAAGAAAAGCATTCAGATTTATTCCATGGGACTTTTTATGAGTCATGGGAATCCTCATAAGAAAATGAAAACCCAAAGAAGTGGCAAAACCTAAATGCTTTTATATTAGATTGAACAAAGAGAGGCAATTGTGGGAGAGTAACTAAATATATGGGGAGGCTAAAGGAAAATGAGAAGTATTTTAACAAGGTTTGCTTGTGCAGAATTCTCTCAGCCTTGACTCCCAGATGGTGATAGCATTTCTTTCCTCCAGAATAAGAAGGACATATTTCACGTGGGAGTTTTATTGCCTGCTTTCAAGGTGAAAAGCTTTCTTATACCTGCTGTCAAGTCTTTAGCTCAAAATAATCCTGATGCCCAAATAGCATAACTGGGCCATGCTTCAGTGACTAAACTCTCTCCACTCTGAACTTACAGCTGGGCACAAAGCAAGGCATTAGGAGAGTTTGGAGATGGAAGCACCTGGCTTCTAGCTCTGCCACTTGCCAGCTAGGAAATCTTAGTTTCTTTGAGTCTCAATTTCCTCATCTGTAGAGTGAGGATAAAAATAATTCTGCCTCATAAGGTTATTTTGAGAGTTTATTCCATATGCAGTTCTGGGCTCTGAGAGGCCTAATCCTCCTGGATTGGGGAGCAATCTGAGAAATAGGTGATCTCAATTGCTGACTGAGCCACACTGGCATCGCTGAGTGAGCCTTCCCCTTTCTCCAGAGAGAGAGAAACAGCAAGTCTGCAGTGCCCCCAAAGTTACCGAACATACAAGACTGGATTTACAGAGTTTCTCACAATTGTAACCCCCTCTTCCTTTGGTTCTTATTTCACCCAGGTGCCTACCTAATGCCTCCCTTGAGGCAGTCTTTCCACCAGAGGCCCCAGTGAGCTGTGTGCATCTGCCCCTTTGGTGCACACTCCGTGCGTCTGCTCTGTGTGCATCTGTCTTTATAATGTATAGGGGAGTCTGGTATCTTAGTCTGTGTTGCATCCGCACTGTCTTTCCTTGGAGTTATCTTTGCCTATTCTTGATACTCTATTCACTATAGACCAACCACATTACTTTTTGTCACATACAAAGAACCAGAGATTTTCCTTCCATTATGCCCTAGATACAGACAACAGTCATCAACACCAGTTTATCTGCCTGCATTTTGTCAGTCCTTGACTTTTTTTCATTGTTTATTTGTTTTGTGCAGGACTTTATCCTCAGGTTGCCTACTTATTTCTAAAACTACTGCTTAATTTGAACACATGAACAAGTTTTTCAGCTAATTTAATTAATTTTTTCCCCCAGCAATGAAAATTTTGTGTGAAAAGTCTGAAATAGCATATAGCATCGGGATCTGATGCAAAGGTCGGCCCTTAATATCTGAGAGGTTTTGATGGAAACAGATTTTAGAAAATACTGCCCATTATTAGAGGCTTCCTTAGGTGTGTTTATACTGAAAAAGCAACTACGGACAAGCAATTCAGCCTGAGTTTCTCCACTTATAGCAGCAGAGAAACAAGGAGGAAAGACTGAAATTATTAAAACTGAGAGCCTGAAGCAGAGGCCTCAAGGAGCAGGGATTCGTAGAGCTCTGAGGCGTGCTTCCTGTCCAAACACTGCTGGTGCCCTGGACCTGGAATTCAGAGCTCAGGACAGCGGCGCAGCTTCACTGGTGCTTATGCCTCAGGACCTTGGAGGAGTGCTCAACGGAGATAAAACAGATCTCTAAGGAAGCTGCGTTGGCCAACTGCTGCTGGCACCTCTGAGTGAGTGCTACGAGGCGGTGAGGTCCTAGTGGTCTGGAAAAACTGCCCGCTGGAATCACCCTTGCTTCTGGAGTAAATTGCTGGATCAGAGTGGGGTTGCTGGAGGACTGCTGACTAGAGCAGGAGGCAGCAAGAGCGTGTCTCCTCTTGCACTGCAGCTCGTTGTCCTGCAGTCTTCCTGCAGCGGCCTGTCACTAGTGGACCCTGACAGGACTCGGGAGAGGATCTCAGTTCTTCCTACTCCCTAGAAATTAGCAGCAATGTCATTTCCCTGTGCGGAGAAGTCAATGGCAACCCATTCCAGTACTCTTGCCTGGAAAATCCCATGGACAGAGGAGCCTGGTAGGCTGTAGTCCATGGGGTCGCTAAGAGTTGGACACGACTGAGCGACTTCACTTTCACTTTTCACTTTCATGCATTGAAGAAGGAAATGGCAACCCACTCCAGTATTCTTGCCTGGAGAATCCCAGGGACAGGAGCCTGGTGGGCTGCTGTCTGTGGGGTTGCACAGAGTCAGACACGACTGAAGCGACTTAGCAGCAGCAGCAGCAATTTTCCTGTGATAATCAGGAAAAGTCACCCAGACTGTAGAGCATCTCCTTTCTCTCCTTTTGCCTGTTTGTTCCTCACTTTCCAATTCAATCTGCTTTTTTCCCTGATGGAAGCTTTCTTCCCTTAAGAACCAAGATTCCTGAACCAGAAATACCCAGAGTTGAGGGGAAGGGAACCAAGCAGTCTGAGAGAGGGTTATTCACTGTAATAGGCTACTGCCACTTCCACCACCTAATTCAGATTCAGGCATTCTGATTATGAGAGAATCAGTACCATGTATTCGCTGTTGAATCAAAATATGCACTGCCTTTTGCCCGATACGCCTGTCCTTTGAAGGCATTATCTCTCAACTGTCGTCATAATGCAGCCTCCAGTAAGCCGCCTTACTCATCTCTCAAGTCACGGCCTTCTGCAGTTTCAGGGTCATGGAAAGACCAGTGAATCTCATAAGTACGAGCGCTTTGGTGTACTTCTTTTGCCATGGCAGGAGTTTCTTGATCTGAAACAGTGTTGTGGGAATGCCATGGTGGTGAGTAAGGCACTCCTTAAGTTCATGCATATGGTGGTGATGGCAGAGGCATTAAAAACAAGGAGCACAAATGCATGAGGACAAATTGCTGTCTCCTCCATGATGGAAGAAGCCCGGTATAATTAACCTGCCCCTGGGGGACTGGCCGGATCTCAGGAAGCACATGTACTGGAGCTCAGCGCACATCTCTGCCGGGCGCAGCCCCGGCGTGCAGCAGCAGCAGCTGCCTCAGCCTTCATCCGGGGACGATGCCTTCGTCCCTGCCACCGTGGCCGTCGCCCCAGGCACTTCAACCGGGCACTAGGGTAGCTGGGGAAGGAGGCGCAGTGACATCCACAGTGTGCGTCTTCCTGTCTGCTGGATCATTGAAAGCTCCCCCCGTAGTAGATGCCCTTTGGTGAGGCTCATATAGGACACAAAGTACCTTTACTTTTACCCACTCTGAGAGTCTTTGCTCTCAGTTGTGCAGGTGGCTGAAATTCACATATGCTGTCTGGATAGAAGAGCCCAACACACTAATTAGCCAAATGGATTAAACCCAGGGGAGTTCTTGTTTGGGAGTAGATGCAGTAGCCCTTGAGCATTACTTTAGCTATTTTATTCTTCCAGAGTGATGCATCATAGTTTTTTATGGGTTTTATCGACTGATACCAGCATGGAGGAAGCTCGGATCATCATATTCTGTCAGAGACCTCAGCTTTCACATGTGTAAAATCCTTGACAGGAGCTAATAGATAACGCAGTCTAGGAAACTATCATCCTAAAGGTATCTCAGATCTGCTGACATGTCCCACTTTCCTGTCCACCAGTCACCTAATGCCATGATCTGTGTCTCTACCCTTGTAGCCCAAGGACCCCTTTGGTATGCAACCCCTCTCCACCCACCTCCCCTTACCCTCCTCAGTACTTCAAAAGGGCTATATGTCATTACCGCCATCAGTCAAGAGTCATAAACTTCTAAAAAGGGTGGAGGGGAACCTCAGTAGTAATTAAGAATCATCCACATGATTGACTTCCTTATTCTTCCCTAATGCTTATAAATATTTTGATATTTTCTATAGCAGTTATAGTACCCCAGAAGCAAGTGGCCTAATAAAATGATGGACTAGCTTGTTAAAGACTGTTTCTGAGGAAATGTTTTTCTCAAAAGGAAATCAAGTTACATATGTGTCATGCAGATTTCTGAGAGGAGGCTGAGAAGGACTCTCATCTCAGTTTATAATTGTTGACCTCATTTGATCATCCAAATAAATCACCCTGTTTCGTCCTCCTGGTACCTGCTCATTTGGAGTCGTTTGGCCAAGATCACTCTATAGTTAAGAAGCCAGTCCCAGTCTCTACAGCCTATTCCGTTTAAGGAAACTGGTGCAGTGTCATTTAGATTGAGTAGTCTTTTTGCACATCCTGTAAATCCTGGGGTGTCCTGGCTGGGATTAATTAGCGCTGGCAACCTCCTCCTCTTCACCTTGGGGAAAGAACTGTGCTTGTGCGGATATTTTAAAAAATGATCTATTTGTTTTATTATCAACACAGAACCATTTTGCTTATCTGGTACCTGAACAGATGTGAAAACTTCATACCCAACAGCCCTCTAGATCTGTTTGTTTGGGAAGTAGATCAGAAAGGCACCCTGGCTAACAAAGAGCAGACCTCATTATTTACTGGCTTTGATCCCCTTCAGAGCCTAGCACACCCTGGAATATGGAATTATCTGGAAACTGACTTCCTGACTTTACCTATACGGGTGAAGCTCACTATTTACAGAGGAGAAAAAGTACAGCCAGCCAGAAAATGGTTTTTGTTCAGCTATAATCTCCGCTTTCAAGAAGGCA
The DNA here is from genome assembly GCF_963930625.1 of Muntiacus reevesi. Taxonomy (NCBI): domain Eukaryota; kingdom Metazoa; phylum Chordata; class Mammalia; order Artiodactyla; family Cervidae; genus Muntiacus; species Muntiacus reevesi. The sequence goes on from NC_089249.1 coordinate 285,116,447, forward strand.
GTTGAAACTTCAGGGTCCTTGGGTTTATGGAAAGTGCTGGCAAGACTGTTGGCAGTATCTGTGACAGCCTATATTTTCTTTTGTGGGTTTTAATTTACATAAATTCAAATGCACAGATATTAAGTACTCAGTTCAGTAAATTTTGACAATTATACAAATTCACAAAACTACTAAACAAAATGAAATACAGAACACTTCCATCACCCCAGAAACGGTATCTTTTGTCCCTTTGCAGTCAGTTCCCTTCTCCAATACACACTCATCTCAGAAACAATTACTGTCTTGATTTCTGTAACTACAGGTCGCTGTTACTTATTCTTAGATTTCATGGACATAAAATTAGGCATTGTATGCTGCTTTATGTCTGTCTTTCACTAAACTAATGTGTTGAGATTTATCTGTGTTTTTGTGTATATCGGTAGTTTTTTCTTTGTATTGCTACCTGATATTCCTTCATATGAATCTACTATTTTTCCATTTATAGACTTTATGGTTGTTTCTAGTTTGGGCTTGTTTAGATTTTATTTTTTAAAACGATTCAGATTTTCTGGGGTAGATTTCATGCAAAATTGTAAAAGAGAAGAATATATTTTATAAAGAGGAGATTTCTCTAACAAAGCTTCTTTCCTTTTCTGAAGAGAAAATAAAATTGCATTTGTTTTGGAGCAGAGAGGATTTCACATGGACTTCTAAATATTCTCAGCTGTAAGATCTGGGGAACACGGAATTGTCTTCCAAGAGATCATGCGGCATCTCCTTTACTGAAGGACCTTAATGATACTCATTCTGATTGATTTGGGATAATTTGGATGAAATTCAGAGGCGCAGGGAAGGATCAAATCAGTATATTTCAGACATTATTTTTAGCCCCACGCTGATTTCGCCACCATTCTTTCAAAAAACTACTTCCTTAGCTGCCATGGTGCGGATATGTGCTCTGCTCTTGACTAGACTCTCTACTTTACTTTTAAGAAAAACTTCGGCTTCCCTTGATGTGTTGAAATAGCACCCTATGCCTCATTTTTCAGTTATTTGTTCATTTAACACAGTCTTGTGTACTAACTTTGCTTGAAGTTAAAGTTGAATAAAACTTACTTCTTTTGATATTATATGAATTGGTTGATGTCTCTTACAAGGGCCCAATAGAAAGTATTCTCTGTTATTGCTTGGTTTAGAGTTAAGATGCTAAACATGCAGGTAGCAGTCACTCGATTCGTTACGGCAAAGACCCAGCTTGTGCTTTTTCCAAACTGGAGGGTCACTCTGTTTCCCCAGAGGAATAGGGTAATCAGAGGCATTGAATTGTGGCAGCAGTGATTTAACTTTCTGTCCTCATTTCTGGCCTCTTCTCTCCTGCTCTTTTTTATTTATTTATTTATTTATTATTTTACTTTACAATAGTGTATTGGTTTTGCCGTACATTGACTTGAATCCTCCATGGGTGTACATGTGTTCCCCATCCCGAACCCCCCTCCCACCTCCCTCCCCATCCCATCCCTCTGGGTCATCCCAGTGCACAAGCCCCGAGCACGCTGTCTCATGCATCGAACTTCTGCTCTTTAACTCCGCCCCAGGGAAGGATGAACGACTTACTTGGTTGATGGATATGGGAGGAGATGTTGTGCACATTCAGCTCAGCTTTTCTTTCCGTTCCTCAGCCGTTAGAGGGTGTTACTATCTACAGTCTGCCACATGGTAAAAGTGGCCTGCCTTTGGAGAGGTGAGACAGAGGGCTGAAGCTGTCCAGTTCTGCCAGTAAGTGCATGAATAAGTGAGTTAAATTCACCAGTGAAATACTGACAAGACTGTTTGGCTTCGACTCTAAAGCTATGTTATACAGTCAAATTTTCCAGTAAAGAAAGTAGATATTTTGATTGTATTATCTTTAAACATATCAGTTTTGCTAAACTTTTATGTTTCCTAATTTGCAGTAGGGTGGGGAAGAGAGGTATGGTAAAATATAATTTTAAAATATATGTAATTCATACAAGTATGTGATGAGTACACAGGAAAGATACAGTTCACTAATTAATGATGGAAATACCGGGAAAGTAAAGCTGGTTCAAAGAAGATGTAAGAGACTGAAAGAAAGTAAAAGACAGCTAAGATCAGTTCCTCAGCTGGACACAAAACTAGCCAATGTTCTATAGAGCAATAAACTTCACACTTTGGGGTATCATTTCTTCTGAAAAGAAATTACTTGCATCTCTACAGGACAAAAAAAAATTGTAACTTATCTTTTCCAAGTAAATAAATAGCTTTACAGAACCAGGGCCTTAATCAAAAGTAGATAACATGTCCAAGTCATCTTTCCATATATCAGATTACCCTTGTTAGATATCATAGCTTCTTAGAAAGTTTTCAAAAGGCATGAAGTGATTTTTTTTTTTTTGCTTTATTTGCAAGTGTGGGTACTCTTCTTAACAGTTATTGTTTATCAGGACACCAAAAATCCTAAAAAAACAAGTATCCATGCAATAGAAAAGAAAACACTCAGACCTGGAATATGGCCAGCTGAAGTCAGTTGTCACTACCTGGGCACCTTCACGTGACACCACGAATAACATTCCTGAAGCCAATCCATCCCCTAGAGCATCTGTTATGGACTGAATAGTTGTGTTTCCCCCAAATTCATGTGATGAAATCCTAAACCACCCCCCAACACCTCCACCAGTGTGATGGTGTCAAGGGATGGAGCCTTAAATGATTCAGTTCAGTTCAGTCGCTCAGTTGTGTCCGACTCTTTGCAACCCAATGGACCACAGCATGCCGGGCCTCCCTGTCCATCACCAGCTCCCGGAGTTTACTCAAACTCATGTCCATTGAGTCAGTGATGCCATCCAACCATCTCATCCTCTGTCATCCCCTTCTCCTCCTGTCCCCAGTCCTTCCCAGCATCAGGGTCTTTTCAATTGAGTCAGCTCTTCACATCAGGTGGCCAAAGTATTGGAGTTTCAGCCTCAGCATCAGTCCTTCCAATGAACACCCAGGACTGATCTCCTTTAGGATGGGCTGGTTGGATCTCCTTGCAGTCCAAGGGACTCTCAAGAGTCTTCTCCAACACCACAGTTCAAAAGCATCAATTCTTCAGTGCTTAGCTTTCTTTATGGTCCAACTCTCAAAAAACCATAGCCTTGACTAGACACACCTTTGTTGGCAAAGTAATGTCTCTGCTTTTTAATATGCTCTCTAGGTTGGCCATAACCTTCCTTCCAAGGAGTAAGCATCTTTTAATTTCATGGCTGAAATCACCATCTGCAATGATTTTGGAGCCCCAAAAAATAAAGTCTGACACTGTTTCCCCATTTATTTGCCATGAAGTGATGGGACCAGATGCCATGATCTTAGTTTTCTGAATGTTGAGCTTTAAGCCAACTTTTTCACTCTCCTCTTTCACTTTCATCAAGAGGCTCTTTAGTTCTACTTCACTTTCTGCCATAAGGGTGGTGTCATCTGCATATCTGAGGTTATTGATATTTCTCCCGGCAATCGTGATTTCAGCTTGTGCTTCATCCAGCCTAGCATTTCTCATGATGTACTCTGCATATAAGTTAAATAAGCAGGGTGACAATATACAGCCCTGACGTATTCCTTTTCCTATTTGGAACCAGTCTGTTGTTCTATGTCCAGTTCTAACTGTTGCTTCCTGACCTGCATACAGATTCCTCAAGAGGCAGGTCAGGTGGTCTGGTATTCCCGTCTCTTTCAGAATTTTCCACAGTTTATTGTGATCCACCCAGTCAAAGGCTTTGTCATCGTCAATAAAGCAGAAATTGATGTTTTTCTGGAACACTCTTGATTTTTCAATGATCCAGTGGATGTTGGCAATTTGATCTCTGGTTCTTTTCTAAACCCTTTCTGGGCCTTTTCTAAAGCCAGCTTGAACATCTGGAAGTTCACAGTTCACGTATTGCTGAAGCCTGGCTTGGAGAATCTTGGGCATTACTTTACTAGTGTGTGAGATGAGTGCAGTTGTGCAGTAGTTTGAGCATTCTTTTGCATTGCCTTTCTATGGGGTTGGAATGAAAACTGACCTTTTCCAGTCCTGTGATCACTGCTGAGTTTTCCCAATTTGCTGGCATATTGAGTGCAGCACTTTCACAGCATCATCTTTTAGATTTTGAAATAGCTCAACTAAAATTTCATCACCTCCACTAGCTTTGTTCATAGTGATGCTTCCTAAGGCCCACTTGACTTCACATTCCAGGATGTCTGGCTCTAGGAGAGTGTGAGTGATCACACCTTCGTGATTATCTGGGTTATGAAGATCTTTTTTGTACAGTTCTTCTGTGTATTCTTGCCACCTCTTCTTAATAGCTTCTGCTCCTGTTAGGTCCATACCATTTCTGTCCTTTATTGGGCCCATCTTTGCATGAAATGTTCCCTTGGTATCTCTAATTTTCTTGAGGAGATCTCTAGTCTTTCCCATTCTGTTGTTTTCCTCTATTTCTTTGCACTGATCACTGGGCCTTCTTAATGGGGTTAGTCTCCAAAAAGAGACAAGAGAGAGCTAGTTTGCTCTCTCTTTACTCTCTGCCACGGCGGATACAAAGGAAGACAGCCACCCGTGAAAAAGGAGGAGAGTCACCAGGTACCAGGTCTGCTTGCTCTACCTGGGACTTCCAGCCTAAAGCACTGTGAGGAGTAAATGTCTGTTATTAAGTCACCCCATCGATGATATTCTATTAATAGCAACTCAGATTAAGACAGTATCTATATAGTGATCGATTTTGGACAGAAGTCTTTACCTTCAGATGAGTAAATTGTCAAATGTGCCTTCACATTTGACCTGGTTAATAGAGTTCTTATTTAACTTATATGCAGAGTACATCATGAGAAAGGCTGGGCTGGAGGAAACACAAGCTGGAATCAAGATTGCTGGGAGAAATATCAATAACCTCAGATATGCAGATGACACCACCCTTATGGCAGAAAGTGAAGAGGAACTAAAGAGACTCTTGATGAAAGTGAAAGAGGAGAGTGAAAACATTGGCTTAAAGCTCAGCATTCAGAAAACTAAGATCATGGCATCTGGTCCCATCACTTCATGGCAAATAGATGGGGAAACAGTGGAAACAGTGACAGACTTTATTTTTTGGGCTCCAAAATCACTGCAGATGGTGATTTCAGTCATGAAATTAAAAGATGCTTACTCCTTGGAAGGAAAGTTATGACCAACCTGGATAGCATATTAAAAAGCAGAGACATTACTTTGCCAACAAAGGTCTGTCTAGTCAAGGCTATGGTTTTTCCAGTGGTCATGTATGGATGTGAGAGTTGGACTGTGAAGAAAGCTGAGTGCCGAAGAATTGATGCTTTTGAACTGTGGTGCTGGAGAAGACTCTTGAGAGTCCCTTGGACTGCAAGGAGATCCAACCAGTCCATCCTAAAGGAGATCAATCCTGGGTGTTCATTGGAAGGACTGATGCTGAAGCTGAAACTCCAATACTTTGGCCACCTCATGCGAAGAGCTGACTCATTCGAAAAGACCCTGATGCTGGGAGGGATTGGGGGCAGGAGGAGAGGGGACGACAGAGGATGAGATGGTTGGATGGCATCACCGACTCAATGGACATGGGTTTGGGTAGACTCCGGGAGCTGGTGATGGACAGGGAGGCCTGGTGTGCTGCTATTCATGGGGTTGCAAAGAGTCGGACACTACTGAGCGACTGAACTGAACTGAACTGAACTGAATTTACTGCCTGGACCATAGCATGCAGTTTACATAGTGTTAACCTTTACTTTTATTGCCCATGTGAATTCTAAGTGTCTGATATCAGCCATGGTTTTATTGTGAATTATTGATAGTTATCTCTTCCAACAACAATTGACTGGAAAGTTTGTTTCTTCTTGAAACCACATTTGGTTTCTATGACATAAACATAGAACAGAGCATTTGTCTACTTAGCCATGGCTGGAAGCTAAGAAGCTAGTTCTTCTAAAAAATGTATTATCATTTTGACTACAGAAAAATGGAAATAGGACATAAAACCATTCCATGCTGTTTTGTAGTGGAATATGCTCTGTCACCTGCCTAGCCCTAGTAACTGAGAATTACAATTATCTGTTGGAAAACAGAAATTCTGAGGGAGCAAAAATAATCTGTTATCTATTTATAGATGAAATAGGTTGGCTATCCCATTGTTTCTTTTTATAGAATCAGAAATTGATAGCAGGGATATGATCAGAAACTGTATTATGATTCAAAACAGTGAAGAAAGACTTAAATAATTCTTAAGAATTTACTGAATTGTAAAAGTTCAGTTTTTTTCATCCAAGATCATCTTGTACCTTTCACAGAATACTCAGTTGAGAAAGTTGAACTATAGCCATTTGTGTATAAAATTGGTATAGATTTACAAGGAGCTACCTAGAGAAATTCAGTGCTTCCTCTTTGAAAAAAGAGAATTATTGCATAGCGAAATATGTCGAGAAGCCAAATAAAGTATTGTTGTTATTGTTTAGTTGCTAAGTGATGTCCAACTCTTTGCAACCCCATAGACTGTAGCCCACCAGGCTCCTCTGTCCGTGGGATTTCCCAGGCCGAGAACACTGGAGTGAGTTGGCATTTCTTTCTCCCGATGATCTTCCCAACCCACTGATGGAACACACATCTCCTACAGGCGGATTCTTTACCACTGAGCCACCAGGAAAGCCCCAAATAAAGGTTTAGAGGGACATTGATGTGCATTATATGTGCTAGGCTTCTGTTAAAATTGTTTATGTACTTATTTTAGGGAGCTACATTAAGCTAAATTCAAAGCTAGACATTTCCCTCTTTTGATATCAGAATGTAGAAAGGAGCATTGTTAAGATTAAAAAAAAATGCCAGATATAATACGAGTTTTACCCTTTATTTGAGGATATTAAATTTTGCCATAGAGAATGAGATTAAAAAACTGATGGAAGAAGCTTCTGTTTGTTAAGCAATAAGTAGGTTGGTGACCCAAGAGATATGTTAGACAAATAAAGGAAGTAGAAAGTTTGTGTGTGAACACAGAAAGGGAAGGAACAAGTAGTCTCTAAATATTTATCATATGCTAGCTATACACGGCCTTCCCTGGTAGCTTAGCTGGTAAAGAATCTGCCCACAATGCAGAGACCCCGGTTCGATTTCTGGGTTGGGAAGATCCCATGGAGAAGGGACAGGCTGCCCACTCCAGTATTCTTGGGCTCCCCTGGTAGCTTAGCTGGTAAAGAATCCGCCTGCAATGTGGGAGACCTGGTTCAGTCCCTGGGTCAGGAAAATCCCCTGGAGGAGGGCATGAGAACCCACTCCAGCATTTCTGCCTGGAGAATCCCCATGGACAGGGGAGCCTGGTGGGCTGCAGCCCGTGGGGTCGCAAAGAGTCGGACACGGCTGAGCGACTGCGTACACACAGCACACGGCACGGCTGTGCGTGGGAAACTCAGAGTTCGTGGGAGCCGAGACCAGCTGCTCATTAGAGACAGATGAAAACCCAGCGCTGCTCATCGGGCTGACCCTGCACTTCGGCGAGGCACTTGCCCCTGGGTAGTGAACACGCGGGAACCTTTGTATCAAGGCGCCTGCTCACCTGACAGCGGGAATGGAGAGAGAAACGTTCAGAAGCTCGGGACCAGACTCACACCCCCAGGCGGCTGGTTTTCTGTTGGTATCCCGCTATCATCCCCCAGCTTTGGTCAGCCTGTCGGACTCACGGGGAGTCACCGGTGGTAGTGGCGGCCACTGTCCCTTCACCCGTCTGGGCCGCAGGGCGCCGCTTCACCCAGTCGTGTTTGTCCTGCTCGCCCCGCCGTCTGTCTCCTCCTCCCTGGCTTTCCTCTGCCTTTCTCGCCCTCTGCATGATCTGCCCTTTCTCCTTCCCACCTTCCCTCCCTCCTCCCTTTTCATCTTCCGCCTCCCCTCTCTTTCTTTCCTGTTTCCCGGCCTGTCCCTTCTTCTCTTTCTCTCTCTTTCCCTGTCTTCTTTTTCTGCTTCTCTTGACTGTCCTTGCTGCGGCTTCTACATGGTTTCCTTTAGAAAGATTTTAGGGTGGTTTCATGGGAGAAGGGCAACAAGATAGTATTTGTGAAAGTAGGTGAAAAAGATAAATGGAAATCTCAGGTGGAGGTAGAAAGTCAAAGTAGAAATACTGCAGTCTGCAGAGCCCTCCTCATTAGAGAAGAGCCACCACGCTTGGCTCAGCCTCCTAGAAGTTAACGTGAGTGGGGAAACTGACCCGTATTCCCAGCTCTTGGGCATACTGCTAGTGTGAACAGAACTGGGTTCTGGTAGTAAGGAGTGAGGTTATTGAGTAGAAAACTAGACAGTGTTCCTTACACCGTGTTGGTGGGAATCGTGTCGTGTGGAGACTCCTAACTGAGAGGAAGTGCTAGACGTTGAGTTTTGTACCTTGGAATAAAGCTGGAGTTATGATAGAAAAGACGAATAGAAATAGTGAAGGCAGGACTCCGTGTTTCTTACAGTGTCCTTCCAGGCTGATAATAAGGTTCAAAGCATAATTCAGTAATAAATAAAAAATCAGGAGGACCTCCTAATATATTCTGGATAACTCTTTTGTAGTTCATTCTACAGGAAGATTTTAAAGTTTTCTCAATAAATATTTTTTTGGTATTGAAGCCTGAGGCCCTGCATCAGATTTTAGTTGCTAGCACTAGCCTCTCCTTGAAAGAACCAGCATGACTTGGAGGCAGTTGGATCTGTGCATGGGGCCAGAAGAAACAGGCCTCCCCTGAAGGAAATCACAGGGCCCTTTCGGGAGGGGGCTCCGGTCCTCTGCGCGCGTTCCTTGTGGAGCTAACACTGCCTGTGGGAGCCGGAGGGAGTCTGCTCTGGATGCAGGGAATCAGGCGCGATATCACACACTGCCAGTAGATGGCGACACCTGTCTAGCCGGTGGGGATTCCTGACCAGAAATCCCTGAAGTTTGCGAACTGAATAGGAATCAGTATTTTCTGTCATCAATTATTTGAACCCTTTACTAGTCGATTTTACTTAGAGTGAGATATACATGTTTGAATAGCAATAGAAGCATCAGTGTTTAGTTGCATATACTCAATTTTTCATTAGTGGTAATTAATGTTGCAAGAAAATATTATTCAAGACAATGCGAATGATTTATATATATGAGTCAAGACTATACATAAAAATTATAAATGAGAAAAACTTCCCAGATAAACAAGGTATCTTGTAGAGGAACCAGTGGAAAACTGATTAGGTGAGTTTAGCTGCTGTGGCCACAAAGCTTTCAGCCAAGTGTTCAACCTTGGCTGTACACAGTAATCATTAAGGCAGTTAAGAAAAGTACTGATGCCTTAGCTTCCCCCGGAGCTTCTGGTTTAATTGGTCTGAGGTGCCCCCTAAGCATCCGCTGTCTCAGGTTTCACGGGCGGCCTGTCCTGCAGCCAGCTTGCGGGCGGCCCGGCGGCCAGGCCGTGACTAGTCCGAGCCGCGGCCGGCTGCCCGGAGGGACCTGCCCCCGAAACCGCGCGGCGGCGTCCGTGGAACCAGGCGGCTGCTGCGCTGCGGGGCGGAGAGGCTTCTGCGTCTGCGTGCGCTCCGTGACGGGCGCATTTCACCACCGCAGAGAGAAACACTTTAAAAAATACACCCACGAAAATCAGACTTGACGCTAGGGTCCACTTCGCTGTGTTATGCTACCGTTTCCCAGTAAGTCGCTCTGTGTGAGGGGGACGCGAGAAGGTTTGGGCCTCGCGCACACCAGGGGCGGAGCGACCAGGGCCGGGGCCTCGGGCGCCGCGGCCTGCGCTCGGCCCGCGGTGTGCGCAGAGTCTGCCGTGCGCAGACGGGGCTGAACGGCCTCGCCCTCAGCAGCCTGTGAGCGCGCTCAGGGTCCTCTCTGCTCGCGAGGCAGCTGGCAGCAGCGCTGCAGGGGCTCCCCCAGGTTACCCGGCTGATCGACGCGGGACCAAACCGTCTGCGGTCCTGGCTACTGCACTTCCCTTCCCACTGGTGTCTGTTCCCCCCAGGAGTGCAACGCCGTCAGCAAATTAGCCGGCTCCGCGTCTGCATTCTTGTGTATTAGCTGGAAATGTTCTCTCTCAGGGCTGTACTGAGGAGCACGGGGTACGCTGTGGGAGACAGCTCTCAGAAGCCTGCGCCATCCACGCCCCGCCGTCGGGTACCCGCTAATGATCATTCTGACACTTAGTCTGCCTCTTTAGTCCCACGAAGCCTCCAAAAATTTCAAACCACTTTGATAATATGACTTGTAAACAGAGACATGTACAAGCACAAAGTCCAAAAAAAAAATCCATTCATTCCCTGAGCAGTTATTTGCTGACCAAGTGCCAGCTATTCCACTGAGGATGTAAAGTTAAATGAGCCATGAATCACACTTTGAAGGAGCCCAAAGACCTGCGTCATGGCTGCAGAATAGTGATGTGAAACAGTGACTTCTCTGCTATGCTAGTAATATTAACTCACAGCCCCTCATGTCTGTGGAGTGCTCTGTGCTTGCTTTTGTGCTCAGTGCTTTTTGACTTTGAATTAATCCTTAAAAATTCCTAAAGAGGTAGATATGAGGTAGGTGTTACTAATATATCCATGTGTAGATGAGGAAACTAAGGCCCAGAAAAGTGACATAGCTTGCTCAAGGTGTCACATCCCATAAGGGAAGAACCAAGGTCTGGACTCAGACAGTCTGACTCCAGAACCTGAAGACACGCATCTAAGGAAGACTGAGAGGGCACGTTGTGAGGTTCATAAAGGACGCGGCCTGAAATAAGCACCCATTCTCACGCCTAGACCCCTCCAACACGTGTGTATTGACACTGTGTAACACGAATACTGGATCTCACTATTTCACATGCACTGATGTCTCTTCATCCACGTGTGATCAGTGGCAAAAAGGATTGCTGCAGCCTGGGGAGGCCCTTCATGCTTCAAAACATGCAGCTTAGATGGTGCGTCACTTACGCACCAGATCATAAAGGTCATGAATTCAGTTCAGTCCAGTCCAGTTGCTCAGTCGTGTCAAACTCTGTGGACTGCAGCACACCACGCCTCCCTGTCCCTCTCCAAGTCCTGAAACTTGCTCAGACTCATGTCCATTGAGTTGGTGATGCCATCCAATCCTCTGTCATCCCTTTCTCCTCCCGTCTTCAGTCTTTCCCAGCATCAGGGTCTTTTCCAGTGAGTCAGTTCTTCGCATCAGGTGGCCAAAGTATTGGAGCTTCAGCTTCAGTATCAGTCCTTCCAATGAATATTCAGGACTGATTTCCTTTAGGAATGACTGGTTTGATCTCCTTGCAGTCCAAGGTACTCTCAAGAGTCTTCTCCAGCACCACAGTTCAAAAGCATCAGTTCTTCAGTACTCAGCTTTCTTTATGGTCTAACTCTCACATCCACGCATGACTCCTGGAAAAACCATAGTTTTGACTAGATGGACCTTTGCTGGTAAAGTAATGTCTCTGCTTTTTAACAAACTGTCTAGGCTGGTCATAGCTTTTCTTTCAAGGACCAAGCATCTTTTAATTTCATGGCTGCAGTCACAATTTGCAGTCATTTTGGAGCCCAAGAAAATAAAGTCTGCCACTATTTGCATTGTTTCCCCATCTATTTGCCATGAAGTGATGGGACCAGATGCCATGATCTTAGTTTTCTGAATGTTGAGCTTTAAGCCAACTCTTCCTCTTTCATCAAGAGTCTCTTTAGTTCCTCTTTGCTTTCTGCCATAAGAGTGGTGTCGTCTGCATATCTGAGGTTATTGATATTTCTCCCGGCAATCTTGATTCCAGCTTGTGCTTCATCCTGTCTGGCATTTCTCATGATGTACTCTGCATCTAAGTTAAATAAGCAGGGTGACAATATACAGCCTTGATGTATTCCTTTCCCAATTTGGAACCAGTCCATTGTTCCATGTCTGGTTCTAATCATTGCTTCTTGACCTACATACAGATTTCTTAAGAGGCAGCTAAGGTGGTATGGTAGTCCCATCTGTTGGAAGAATTTTCCACAGTTTGTTGTGATCCACACAGTCAAAGGTTTTATTGTAGTCAATGAAGCAGAACTAGGTGTTTTTCTGGAATTTCCTTGCTTTTTCTATGATCCAACGGATGTTGGCAAGTTGATCTCTGATTTCTCTGCCTTTTCTAAATCCAGCTTGAACATCTGGAAGTTCATGGTTCACATACTGTTGAAACCTGGGTTGGAGAATTTTGAGCATTACTTTGCTAGCGTGTGAGATGAGTGCAGTTGTGTGGTAGTTTGAGCATCCTTTGGCATTGCCTTTCTTTGGGATTGGAATGAAATCTGACTTTTCCAATCCTGTGGCCACTGTTGAGTTTTCCCAATTTGCTGGCATATTGAGTGCAGCACTTTCACAGCATCATCTTTGAGGATTTGAAGGAGCTCAGCTGGAATTCCACCACCTTCTCTAGCTTTGTTCATAGTGATGCTTCCTAAGGCCCACTTGACTTCACATTCCAGAATGTCTGGCTCTAGGTGAGTGTGAGTGATCACACCTTCATGATTATCTGGGTTGTGAAGATCTGTTTTGTGTAGTTCTTCTGTGTATTCTTGCCACCTCTTCTTAATATCTTCTGCTTCTGTTAGGTCCATATGATTTCTGTCCTTTATTGAGCCCATATTTGCATGAAATGTTCCCTTGGTATCTTTAATTTTCTTGAAGAGACTCTAGTCTTTCCTGTTCTATTTTCCTCTATTTCTTTGCATTGATCACTGAGGAAGGCTTTCTTATATCTCCTTGATATTCTTTGGAAGTCTGCATTCAAATGGGTATATCTTTCCTTTTCTGCTTTGCCTTTCACTTCTCTTCATGAAAAGATGCTTTTCAACATCAAAAATAACCTTTCACTGGAGGCCAGATACCATCATAGAACTTGCATACTTTGTGATGAATTTGAGTGCTAAGAGAAATTCCCAATCCAGATATTTTAATAGACCAATTCATTTACTGAAGCTTCAGCATTAATGCTCTTGTTGGTTCAATGCACAGCACTGATTAAAATGTGAACATCGGTCCCAGAAGTGAAGCATCACCTTGAAATGTCGGCAGTCTCTGGTATAGCAGTGCCTTCCTAGTTCGGTGGTTAAGTGGGGAGCGGAAATAAAGAAAGTGGCAGCCCCTGATTTGTAGATATAAATGGGGACTGAAAAAGGAAGAAGGACATTAACAGAGAGCAGGGTACTAGGGCCAGAAAGCCCATTGCACAATTTTGCCCTGAACACAGCAAAAGGACAGAGTTCCATTAAGGAAGCCTTTCTCTTTCACTCAGGAAGTGACTAAGTGAGAATAACTAGATATTCTGCTGTCATTTTTCCCCACTTGGTCTATTCGCCACCCAGCAACCAGGGTAATTTTGATAAAATGGGATCATGTCACTCCCCTGTTTGAAGTCCTTCAGCAGTCTCCATCTCCTTGCCATGTTATACCAGGCCCATTTGATTTCCTGCCTGTTTCTCAAACCTCAGTTGACAGCAGTCTTTATCACTGTAGTTTGTAGAGCATATAGTCTGTAAGCATTTTTCAGTGGTAAGTTATTAGAAGACAAAGTGTCTGCCTATCCACAAGAAGTATTGAGACCGCAGACACGGGGCGAAGTCAGACCCTCAGCTGTGCACATGCTCCAGGACCCCTTTCCACCTTTATATCCGCCGTTTGCCCTCCTTTTATCCTGCCAAACTGGAGGTCAGGTATATTGTAGTGTGTTTATTATTTGTTTTTAAAAACAAATCAAAGGCTAATCACTACCCTGCAGAGCAGGAGGTTTCTGTAGCTGCTGCCCTTCCTCTGAGACCCCCGGAAGGGGCTTCCCTGCAGGAGCCAGTTCCGTCCTGGCGCCTATTTGCTCTCCTGCTCTCGTTTCGGAGGACCCACCACCCAGCCGGGCCCCCTGCAGGGTCACCTAAACGGCCTGCTCTTCCCGGAGGCTAGCAGCGCCCACGTCTTGTCTTATCTTCCAACTCCAAACAGGACAGCTGTAGAGCTTGCAGACATGAATTCAGGTCCCGGCCCACATGCTTGTTGGTTTTTGATCTGGAGCCGTTTCTTAACCTGGCTATAGTTTTCTCAGACAGAAAGTGGCGGAAATAGTATTTGATTTACAAGACTGGTATAAGAATTAAATGACACAGCGTGTGAAACCGCACAGGACCTGATACACAGAAAGTCCTCCCTACATTAGTCTCTTCCCTTCCCACCAGCCCAGCTGGCCCTGGGCTCTGCTCTAGCAGACATGCACTGTGGAGCACTCCATCTTCCTAACCACCTCACTTCCTGTGGAAGAGTCATTTAGCCCCTGTAGCTTTGGTGGGGCTGTAAATTAGGCATCTTTTTCTTTGTGCACTTGCTCCAAACTAGGCCAGTGGGTTAATTTCTCCCTGGACTTTCACAGGGAGGCGTGCAGACAGAAAGGACAGATGCATCTGCAGGCCGGAGCGCTCTCAGCCCTGCCTCGTCCCTCTCTCACACCCAGACTTGGTTCTCCAGCTTCTCTTCCCTAACCACTTGCTATTCCTTCAATACACTCTTCCTGCTTGAGGAAGCACGGTTGATCTCTGTTATTTGCAAATTGTAGCTGATAAACATATTCTCATAAATCTCTGAAGTCTTACTGCATTTCACCATTTGTATATTTGTGTGAGTTGGTATCTATTAAGACTTTGGTTACTTACTTAATTTCTTTATTATTTGAACTCTATAACATACGGTACTAAGTTGATAACTGTACTAACCAATAGTCATTATTAGCTCTGCCATTTTTCCTTTAAGACTCTAGTACACCTGGACCAACTTTCTGACCGAGTTGATTGCTGAGTGAGCCAATAGATTGAACTATTAGGTTGGTCCAAAAGTAATTGTGGTTTTGCATTGTTGGCCTTTGTCATAACCTTTGGAATACATTTTTAAATAAATGTGGTTATGTTGTACATCATTTTAATACACATTTCTCGCTTTATTTTTTTGCTGATAACATTGCTTGCTGTTTATTTTATATTTTAGACTATAGAAATGATGTTAGACAAAAAGCAAATTTGAGTGATTTTTTATTTGAGTTAGATGGGTCGTAAAGCAGTGGGGACAACTCGAGACATCAGCAGCGCATTTGGCCTAGGAGCTGCTAACGAAGGTACAGTGCAGTGGTGGTTCAAGAAGTTTTGCAAAGGAGTGAGAACCTTGAGGACGAGGAGCGCAGTGACCAGCCATCGGAAGGTGACAGTGACAGAGGGAGAGCAGTCGTCACAGCTGATCCACTTCGGCGACGTGAGAAGCTGCTGAAGAACTGAAGTGTCGACCATTTTACAGTCGACGTTTTACAGTCCATTCGGGATTTGACGCAAATTGGAAGATGAAAAAGCTCAATAAATGAGTGCCTCCTGAGCGGACCAAAAAAAAAAAAAAATCGTCATTTTGAAGTGTTGTCTTCTCTCACTGCTTGCTACAACAACCAGCCATTTCCCCATCAGAGTGTGATGTGCGACAGAAAGTGGATTTTATACAACAGCCGGCGATGACCAGCTCAGTGGTTGAACAGAGAAGTTCCAAAACACTTCCCAGAGCCAAACTTGCACCAAAAAAAGGTCATAATCACTGTTGGTGGTCTGCTCCTGGTCTGATGCACTAAGCTTTCTGGATCCCAGTGAAAGCGTTGCATTTGAGAAGTGTGCTCAGCAGAGTGATGCAGGTCATGGAAAACTGCAGCGCCTGTGGCCAGCGCTGGACCACAGAGGGAGCCCAGGCCTTCGGGATGAAGACCCCCAGCTGACGTCACCCAGCCAGCACTTCAAAAGTTGGACAAGTTGTGCCTCATTTGCCACATTCACTTGACCTCTAGTGAACCAGCTACCACTTGTTCAAGCATCTCTACAACTTTTTGTAGGCAAAACACTTTCACAACCAGCAGGAAGCAGAAAATGCTTTCCAAGAGTTCTTTGAATGCTGAAACACAGATTTTTACTCTATGGGAATAAGCAAGCTTATTTCTCATTGGCAAAAATGTGTTGATTGTAATGGTTCCTACTTTGGTTAATAAAAATGTGTTTGAGCCTAGTTATATGATTTAAAATTCATGGTCTGAAAGTGCAGTTACTTTTGTACCAACCAAAATGGGCAAATGCAAAACCCCTCCCAAGTAAGGCTGCTTTAACAAGCAAGAAATCACAATATACAATGTTTCATATCCCAGAAGTAAGCAAGCAGGCTGGGGAGGCAACTGGATGTGGGGTGGAGAGCACTTAATGGTGTATGTGGGAGAGTTCCTCCTGGGATGCCAAAGAATACTCTATGTTTGTAGCCACCACCCTACCTAGAGGTAGCCTCTGCATGAGTAATCATATTCGTGTTGGAAGAATGACTGTAGAGTTGCTTCACAGATGTTTTTCAGAGGAAGGGATGTGTGTGTGTTTGTGTGTGTCTGTGTGTGTGTGTGCAAATTAGGAGGGAAAGAGTAGAAAGGAAGTCAGATTTTTTTTCATTTTCTTGTCTGTTACTCCAAAATATTTTATTAACAATTGGCCAGTAAATTGTTGGCTAAATAGAAACCATAGCTGTTTGATTGGTGTAAAGATGATTTATATTTATTTAGTACCTGCTGTAATCTAGATTGGAAAAGGCAATGGCAACCCACTCCAGTACTCTTGCCTGGAAAATCCCATGGACGGAGGAGCCTGGTGGGCTGCAGTCCATGGGGCCGCTAAGAGTCGGACACGACTGAGGGATTTTACTTTCACCTTTCATTTTCATGCATTGGAGCAGGAAATGGCAACCCACTCCAGTGTTCTGGCCTGGAGAATCCCAGGGATGGAGGAGCCCAGTGGGCTGCCATCTATGGGGTCGCACAGAGTCGGACATAACTGAAGTGACTTAGCAGCAGTAACAGCAGCAGTAATCTAGATGCTTACACACAACATCCTTATGAATTCAGATTTATTATTCCATTCTACAGGTAAAAAACTGAGCTTAAATGACTTGAAATACCATGTTCTAAACTTACCCTGAACTTCAAACTTTCTGCTCTTTTCAGCTAACTACTGTAAAATGTTGGTTAATGGTAAGAGGAAACAGAATTGAAAGGGAGTCATAGTGATTGGTAAGTGAAATCTCGGTTCTAGTAAATCCTGCCACTGTCCAACTAAATAGGGTGATTATGGAGAAATTGCTCAATTTTTGATAGACTTTAGTTTTCTTGTTTATATTAGGTTGAACTCTGCACACATTTAAAAAAGACCAGAAGTTAAAATTTAAGTAAAATGAGACAGTTGGGTCAGTGTGGCCACAGGAGACATTATTGTCTGTTATTTTCTATAATTTGATAACCATCATGACTTCCATGAAAAAGTTTAGCCATGGTCAATGGTGATAACCTGGAAAGATCACAAAAATCAGTCAGTCCCCTAGGAGCTGCATTACTTAGTAGTTACAAGGTTGATTCCTTCTAATCAGAAGCATCGTATGGGAATTTTCTATTGTTTCTATTGTGAGGCTGCCAGGGTTAATACCATGACAGGCAGCCTGGACCTAAGTTTTAGCTTCCCCCCAAATGGTAAGATTCCCTACCCCCATCAGGTAACCTGGAGCCAGCCAATCAATATGTGCCCAGTAAGAAACACAGGGAGAGCTGAAAAGCCCGCGAATGCCCAGGTTTGAAAAAGCCCGCGAAAGTCTGTACCAATAGAATTGCTTTGCAAACATGTAACCAATCCGCTTAAGCCAGCTACTAATTGCTTATGCATATCTTATAAATTTGTGTAACAGCTTGGGCTCAGGGCTTTTTCTGACCCTGCACCACTGTGATGGGTGGGGCAGAAGGCCCTGGCTTGAGTCAGTAATAAACTTCCCTTTTTTGAGAGTTGCATTGTCTTGGAAGCCTTCTCTCTTCCCGCTCGGGGATTCGGACATCGGGCATAACACTATGTGCTGGGCCAGGGCTTTAAACTTGTATACCAAAAGCAAGGAAGCCACATACTAAAGTCTTATGTCACCTGGCTATCTGACAAATTTTAATTGAGGGCAGACATGGAAAACTCAAGAAAATTGATCTAAATTTTGTTTTCCTCTTACTTTTTATCCCAACTGTAGAGCCATTTCTAGGGGTGATTGTCTTGTGTGAAGTCCACAGATGCCTTTGCTGTAACCAGGATCTTTTCCATTTGCATTTTCCCCAGGGGACTAGCTTCAGTACTCAGGAAACTCTCCTTGAGGAAACTTAGTTGTTCTGTTTTAAATGTCACGGTTTCTGCTGAAACTTATGGGGGCATTAGCTGCAGAGGGTTAGGTCAAGAAGAGATGAGGAGGAGAAAGTGGGACTTATAGCCCCCAAAACTGTAAGAAAATGAATTTCTGTTGTTTAAGCCACCCAGTCTACGGTGTTTTGCTTGGGTAGCCTGAGCTCATATAGCAATGAACTCACATCAAGAGAGAAACCAAGAACCCAGATTGAGGTAGTCACTTTGGGTTTAGAGAAAGAGACAAATAAATGAACTATAAATAATTTAGTGATCTCCTGAATTGGGGGAATAAGGGAGAAGGAGAAATCTAAGCCAGCCCCAAGATTTCTAATGCAAGTTGGGAAACTTGGGAGTGTGTGTGTGTGTGTGTGTGTGTGTGTGTGTATAAGTTAGCAAAAGGCTCAGAAGCTATTAAAAAAGCTATGCACCCCCAAAATTTTTGTGGCTTACAAAATATAGACCTTTATTTCTGCCTCATTTATCAGTTCAAGCTCAGCACTTCAAATTGGTGGGCAACTCTGCTCCTCAGTGACCCAGGTTCCTCGGCCGCTTTTTGTTGTCATTTGCATGGCAGAGGTGGGCTTTTCACAGACTGCAGAGTTTGCAAAAGGGAAGGGAGATGAAACATGGAGTAAACAGATGTGAACATCTGAAGTCTCAGAGCTGGAAGTGGTACTCATCGCATTTGTTCACATTCCTTTAAAGAGGAACTAGCAGAGTAGTCAGAACTAACTTCAGGAAAGACTAGGAAATTTTGTAATTTTGGGAAGCTTTGAGAGGGTAACAGGCAGGAAGGCCAGGGGTCTCCAAATGGAGGAAAGAGGCTGCAAGTGCCAGACATTTTTATCTCTCTTAAGCGGCAGGAGGAAAAAATCAGCGATATTTTTTCTTCTCTATACAAATTTAAAAGGAGGTTTCTCTTAAAATGGTGTGTTGCCATGACACCTGGTTTCACCTGAAGCTAACTACTCTCAAACCTTGAGTTAACCAATACATTTCTTTTTCTTATGGAAATGTTGTCTTAAGCTATGCTAATGTACCCCAGACTCTATCTTCAAGTTGGTTCCGCCAAATGGCCTAACTTACTTACTCAGGTATTGTTCCCCTAATCTATGTAAATGAAACTATTTGCTGGTATTCTTCCCTTCTACGAGATTCAAGTCAATCATTTTATGGCCAGGGATGAATTATCTGGTGCCATTCTAAATTTTATCACACTCCTTTCTCTTCATTAACACACTGTGAGTGACTATATAACATACAGCTAAAGACTAGGAGGGGGGTATTCTTTTGCCCCCTTCTGATGCCTATGTCAGGAGCTTTCTCTATCTCCCTTATATTTTAATAAAACTTTATTACACAAAATCTCTGAGTGATCCAGCCTCGTCTCTAGCCCTAGATTGAATTCGTCTCCTCCGGAGGCCAAGAATCCCGCGTCTTATCGTTCAGCAACAACCTTTCAGCTTCATGCCAAGCTAAAATTCTCTTTCTCCAGAAGAAAAGGGTAATGGATTTTGGCAGACCTTAAGCAGACTTTACCACAGTGATGATGTGAATGAGGCTAAAGAGGTACATTTAGGAGTCACAAAACTATGACACAGATGAAATCTCAGAAGAAAGTGTGCAGATGAAAACATGCAGAGAAGGAAATGCCAGCGTTTGGAATAGGGGCTTGTGAAGGAGGTCAGGAATAACTGGGCATAAATATAGGAGTACATTCATAACTACTGGGATAGGCATTTACCATTTTTCAGCCTACCAAGTATCTCAGCCCTCTTTCTATGATTGAGGAACTTCTTACCTGATGAATTTTGGTATGAGAAGAACCGACCTTCAAATACAGAGGTTGAAGGTACCATGTATTTCCCTCCCAGGCTCCCTGTAGCAAGAATGTGAACGTGCAGCCCAGCTCTGCCAGTCAGATGCACCCGACCCGTCTGCCCGCTCTGGCTGGTAGCGCCGGCAGCAGTGGTGCAGTGAGAGGGCGTCGGGGCCCCCAGGGTCCGCGATGCTGGCGATGGGAGCTGCAGGCTCGGTGTCTGACAGAGCACGGACGGCGTTAGTAGCTTGAGCAATGCTTCTGTGAGTTATTCTAAGTATTGGTCCGGTCTGCATGGCCATAAGCCACCTTCTCCATCTAATTCTGAGATTCATAGATCAATGAAATATCGTTACAGTAAGTTCCTTTTTCTTTCCTTAAAAGAGAATCTCTTGCTCATAATTAAGAGCTATGGCCATACATTTTTTTTGAATGTATATTTGTGATTTGTTCTTAAAAGTGAATACGGTGAATATGTTTCAGAAAATTATCTAAAAAGGAAAGCATTTTTCAAAAAAATTTAGGATCTAAATTTCTCTAGAAAAGCATGCACCTGCATAATGTAGGTCATGAGATGTAGACTGGTTGGTTACAGAAAGCCTTGTCCTTTTTTGGCGGACAAACTCAGGAATCATTGTGACTTAGAAAAGGTTCTAGGATTTTTTTTGAGTAATATAAGACTGGTAGTTTTATGAAACTGCATGAACACTGATTTAGATCACAAGAGAAGCGGGGCGTGTACTTCCAGTAGTGAGTGACGGGACGTGCAGAAGGGAGGCTAGGCTGCTACTGTTGCAGGTTACCTCATGAAGCAAACTTCAAACATGATTTAAAATTTATTTTCCCTGTCAGTTGAAGGTTCTATAAGTTAATTATGCCTTATGGGAATAAGTCATATATTTTATAACTTCAGATTCTGTATTTTTTAAATCCACCTCTGGGTTATCTGTTAAGATAAACTATTTTTTCTGATTAGACAGACACAGATTTAAATGGAGATGGAAGGTTGCTGATTATTCCATCAAAACCAGAAGTCTTACAGCACTATTGAGGCATTATGATTATTTTTTAAAAATCTATTCTTCTTTTAATAATTTTTAACAGTACTTCTTTGTTTATTGGTCTGATGGACTTTGTTGCTGCAGGGGCTTTTCTCCAGTTGTGCTCCTCGGCTTCTCACGGCGTTGACTCTTCTCGTTGTGAGTGTGGGCTCCAGGGCACACAGGATTAGGAGCTGCGGCGAGAGGCTTGCGGCTGTGGCTCCAGGCTCCAGAGCCCAGGCCCGGCAGTTGTGGCTCCTGGGCCCTGCGGCCCATGGGATCTTCCTGGACCAGGGATCGAACCTGTGTCTCCTGCACTGGCAGGCAGATGCTTTATCACTGAGCCACCAGGGAAACCCCTAGAAGTCTATTCTTTATGTTTTCCCATTCCTTTCTCTGTTTTAAGTCTCTTTTCTTTCTCCTTTTACTGAGAACTTCTTAAGTGGACATTGACTTCTCTATTTCTCATTCCCATTACTGGTCCTTTCTAAGTTATCCAGCCATCCTCTTCCATTTTCACTTAAAAAACCAGAATCGTGTGTGTGTGGGGGGGGTGGGGGGATTATGTATATGTTTATTTACTCTACAAGGCAGTCTTTGTTGTGAATCTAGCAGTTCTTTAATAACCTTTGGTTTTGGTTTTGAATGACTGATTGGCTAGGTGAACTAGACAACCATAAGACATGAATGAGGTCCAAGTATACGATCTTGCTGAAGGAAGAAACAGAACAGGCTCCATCTTGAAAGCAGGACTCCGTCTTGGGCTGGACTGTGGACTCTGAGCTCTATGCCCAGGATCTATGGAAATGACATACCAACTGGAAAACCAGGTGCCCGGATGGAAGAGCCCCAGGGCTCTCTGTTGCTAAAAGAATACCCTGATTATCTGTGTAACCAAATAGAATCATAAATTCTATTACGCTTATTGGGCTATGACCACAGGCCTATTGATAATTGTCCACTGTTAACTACCCAGGCTTAAGGCATGTGAATCACAGGTTAATTTTGATTGTCAGGGAATTTGGAGAGGTGGGTTTGTGCTCGTACACTTTGGGTGTATAAGGTTTTCACAAAAACTGGTCGGGGTCCTTGGCTAAGAGGAGACTCTGCCTTGGGCCCGCTGGTGTAATAATAAACTGCACTCCACTGTCTGCATTGCCCTTCTGAGTGGTTTGTTTCCTGGAACGAGTGACTACAACACTGCAACTAGACAGAATTTTTTTTTTTTAATCTTTTGTTTCAGCCATTGCTACCCTGTGTCTATGAATTTCTGGGCTGAATTTACCTAATTATTGCTTCTCTTATGTGGAAATGAGAATATTACTCTGGGGATGTAATGCTTACCAAAAGAGTTCCTGCTGCACACCAGTCACACAGCCTTTCTTTTTGAATTTGTTTTTAATTGGAGGATAATTGCTTTGCGACACTGTGTTGGTTTCTGCCGCGCGGCAGCATGAACCAGCCGTGGATGCACACGTGGCCCTCGCCCCGCGAAGCCCCGCCCGCAGCCCCGCCGCCTCCTCCCCTCTGAGCTGTTACCCGGCTGAGCGCGGCGCTGCCGGCAGCTCTCCGCAGGCTGCCTGGCCTGCTCATGGTCACGTGTGTGTTTCACTGCTACTACCTTAGTTTCTGCCCAAACTTCCCTGGTGGCTCAGACGGTGAAGCGCCTGCCTGTAAGGCGGAAGACCTGGGTTCAGTCCCTGGGTCAGGAAGATCCCCTGGAGGAGGAAATGGCAACCCACTCCAGTACTCTTGCCTGGAGAATCCCATGGACAGAGGAGCCTGGGGGGCTACAGTCCATGGGGTCGCAGAGTCAGACACGACTGAGCGACTTCACTTTCACTTTCACTCCTTCCCCAAGTGTGTCCACAAGCCTCTTCTCTATGTCCGAGTCTATATTCAGGCCCTGCAAATAGGCTCATCAGTACCATTTTTCTAGATTCCATGTATTTTCATTAACTTACAAAGTTTATTTTTCTCTTTTGACTTACTTCACTCTGTGTAACAGGTTCTAGGTTCATCCATCTCACTAGTACTGAATCACATTTGCTCCATTTATGGCTGGGCTGTATTCCATAAAGTGCTGCACTCAATACATCAGCTAATTTGGAAACCTCTGCAGTGGCCACAGGACTGGAAAAGGTCAGTTTTCAATCCAATCCCAAAGAAAGGCAATGCCAAAGAGTGTTCAAGCTACCAGCCAGTTGTACTTTCTTTGCACTAATAAGGTTGTGCTCAAAATTCTTCAAGGTAGATTTCAGCAGTACATGAACCAAGAACTTCCAGATGCACAGGCTGGCAAGCTGGGTTTAGGAAAGGCAGAGGAATCAGAGATCAAATTACCAACATTCACTGGATCATAGAGAAAGCAAGGGAATTCCAGAAAGGCATCTACTTCTGCTTTATTGACTATGTGAAACCCTTTGATTGTATGGATCACAACAAACCGTGGAAAATTCTTAAATAGATGGGAATACTAGACCATCTTACCTGTCTCCTGAGAAAATTGTATGCAAGTCAAGAAGCAACAGTTAGAACTTTACATGGAGCAACTGACTGTTTCAAAATTGGAAAAGGAGTACAACAAGGTTGTATGTTGTCACCCTGATTATTTAACTTCTATGCAGAGTACATGATGCGAAACGCGGGGCTGGATGAATCTCAAGCTAGAATCAAGATTGCCAGAAGAAGTACCAACAGCATCACATATGCAGATGATACCACTCCAGTGGCAGAAGTGAAAGGAACTAAGAAGCCTTTTGATGAGTGTGAAAGAGGAGAGTGGAAAAGTTGGCTTAAAACTCAGCATTCAGGAAACAAAGATCATGGCATCTTGTCCCATCACTTCATGGCAAATAGAAGGGGAAAAAGTAGAAACAGTGGCAGACTTTATTTTCTTGGGCTCCAAAATCACTGTGGACAGTGACTGCAGTCACAAAAGTAGAAGACGCTTGCTCCCTGAAAAAAACCTATGACAAATGTAGACAACATATTAAAAAGCAAAGACATTGCTTTTCTGACAAAGGTCCATCTAGGCAAAGCTATGGTTTTCCCAGTAGTCATGTATGGATATGAGAGTTGGGCCATAAAGAAGGCTAAGTGCCAAAGAATGGATGCTTTTGAACTGTGGTGTTGGAGAAGACTCTTGAGAGTCCCTTGGACTGCAAGGAGATCCAACCAGTCCATCCTGAAGGAGATCAGTCCTGGGTGTTCATTGGAAGGACTGATGCTGAGGCTGAAACTCCAATACTTTGGCCACCTGATGCGAAGAGTTGACTCATTGGAAAAGACCCTGATGCTGGGAAATATTGAGGGCAGAGCAGGACGAGGGCAGCAGAGGATGGGATGGTTAGATGGCATTACCGACTCAATGAACGTGCATTTGCGCAAACTCTGGGAGACTCCCAGGTGGCGCTTGTGGTAAAGAACCCACCTGCAGTGCAAGAGCCACAGGGGGCAGGGTTTCAGTCCCGAGGTGCCCCGGCAACCATTCCAGTATTGGCGGCCCACTCCAGTGTTCTTACCTGGAGAATCCCTTGGACAGAGGAGCCTGCCAGGGGTTGCAAAGAGTAAGACACAACTTAGCGACTCAGCAACAGCCGTATTCCATGTTATAGATGCGTGTGTGTGTGTGTGTTTGTGTGTGTGTGTACCACAGCTTCTTTATCCATTCATCTGTTGATGGACATCTAGGTTGCTTCTCTGTCCTGGCTGTTGTAAGTAGTGCTGCAGTGAACACTGGGTTACAGGTATCTTTCTGAATTATGGTTTTCGCAGGGTATATGCCCAGTAGTGGGATTGCTGAGTCATGTGGTAGTTTTATTCCTAGTTTTTTAAGGAACCTCTATACTGTTCTCCATAATGGCTGTATCAGTTTACATTCCCCTTTCTCCACATCCTCTCCAGCATGCATTCATTGTTTGTAGATTTTTTAATGTTGGCCATTCTGACTGGTGTGAGGTGTTATCTCATTGTGGTTTTGAGTTGCATTTGTCTAAGAATAAGTGATGTTGAGAATTTTTCCGGTGTTTATCGGCCATCTGTATGTCTTCTTCCTGGCCTTCCCTTGTAGTTCAGTCGGTACAGAATCTGCCTGCATTGCAGGAGACCCGGGTTTGATCCCTGGGTCGGGAAGATCTCTTGGAGAAAGAATTGGCAACCCACTCCAGTATTCTTGCCTGGAGAATCCCATGGACAGAGGAGCCCTGCAGGCTGCGGTCCATGGGGTGGCAAAGTCAAACACAACTTAGCGACTAAACTACCACTACGTCTTCTTTGGAGAATTGTCTGTTTAGGTCTTGTGCCCATTTTTTTTATTGGTTTGCTTGTTTTTCAGATGTTGAGTTGCATGTGGTGCTTATATATTTTGGAGATTAATCCTTTGTCATTTGCTTCATTTGCTATTATTTTCTCCTATTCTGAGGGTTGTCTTTTCACCTTGTTCATAGTTTTCTTTGCTGTGCAAAAACTTTTAAGTTTAATTGGGCCCCATGTGTTTATTTTTGTTTTTATTTCCCTTACGCTAGGAGGTGCGTCAAAGAGAATCTTGCTGCCATGTATGTCAGAGTGTTCTGCCTGTGTCCCCCACTAAGAGTTTTATAGTTTCTGGCCTTACATTTAGGTCTCTTATGCATTTTGAGTTTATTTTTGAGTCACACAACTTTTAGTGCTCCCCCACCTTTCCACCCCACACATTGGTTCCGTTCTCTGAGCCTTGGAGTGGAGTTAGAACATGTGGCAGCCTCCGTGAATGGTACTTAGAACTATATTGTTGTTTTGAGTCTTTAGTTCACACTTTAGTTCTTTTTTTTTTTTTTTGGTTAAACATTTCTGTGTCTTGAAGTTTTACTGGAAAAAAAAAATGTGTTTTATCCTTGGCTATCCCTAAAACTTTATGGTCTATGCAGTTCTTTCTAGTCTTTATTTTCATTATCTAAAGACAACAGAAAAGAGCTTTTGAAAATACAGACAGGTACCTCGTGGTTTGTCTCCATCCTGTTAAAGAACTTATTACGTTTATCTGGTGAACTTGCTGGCAGAATCAAAGCATAGACTCTGTAAAACTCATCAACACAGTAGGCAAAAAAGAAAATCTTACAATAATGTGAATTATTTAAAAGCCAGTATACAGGTGGACTGCCTAGGGAAATAAATTGATACTCTTAGGTAGTTAGAATAGGAAACAGGAGTCCAGAATGGCAGTGGCTAAAAGGCAAGGAAGGGAAAAGCCTGTGGAAATAGAACAAAAGAAGTTCCGAGGACCAGAGTGAGGATCTCAGGTAGGACAAACAGCACTCAGGGCTAGCCCCATTTACATAGGGCAGGCCCAGGGGGGAGGAAAAACATAAAAAGAGGAGCCCAAGGGCTGGGGATCTCTCCCTCTCTCCCACACCCTGGAGCTCTCTTCTCTTCAAGTCTTTGGGTCAACAAACCCTCGAGGACGGATTTTCCTGCTATTATTTAATGAAATAGAGCTGTAACACAGAGCTGTAGCACTGATTTGTCTAAGAGCTGTAACACGGTCCGTTCTAGACCTGAGAGCTATAACACAGTCCGTCCAAGACCCGCCTAGGCGGGAGCTGTGACCCGCCTAGGGCTTTAATGTCCGTCACTCCAAATCTTTGTTGTGATGAGACAGAACCGAGGAGCATACACTCGCCTGACAACAGGGACTTTAAGCTTCCTATCTTAGAGCTGGAATCTCCAGATAGGACTGATGGGCTGGATATTTGTTTTTGTTTTTTCTAGATTGTGTCATTGCTGATGACATTCAAGATCATAATTCAGTGTTGTTAAAACACCATGTTATATTTGATAAGAATTAAGAAGATAATGAGAAATAGAAGGAAAGAAAAGACAAATTAAAGGGAGGGAGGGTGAGAAGAAGAAAAGACTGAAAATAGAAGGAGACTCAGAGGAGGAGAGAGAGAGGGAGGAGCAGGAGGGGAGCTCAGAGGAGGAGAGGAGGAGGGAGAGTTCAGAGGAGGAGAGAAGGAGGAAGAGCTCAGAGGAGGAGAGAAGGAGGGAGGAGCAGGAGGGGAGAGAGAGGAGGAGAGAAAGAGGCTGGCACAGGAGGGGAGCTCAGAGGAGGAGAGAAGGAAGGAGAGCAGGAGGAGAGCTCAGAGGAGGGGAGAGAGGGAGGAGCAGGAGGGGAGCTCAGAGGAGGGGAGAGAGGGAGGAGCAGGAGGGGAGAGAGGATGAGACAGAGGCAGGAACAGGAGGGGGATATGGGAGGAGAAGGAAGAACATCCAGAGGTGAAAACTGTATTCTCATCCAGTTCCACATGCAGGTTTGTCTGCTCGTTAGCCTAGGCTGCCTTATGTAATTTCCAGAATGGAAAGAATTGGACTATTTTATAATATAATCCCCAACTCTATCCTTGGCTAGCCTTTCCAGGTTTAAACAAGGAAAGTTGATATAGTATATTAGGATCTTTGTCATTCTTCCTAGGAGAATCTGATTTGGAGATGTGTAGGGTCCAAGAAGTTATTTCAAATCAAAGTAATTTTATTTTTGAACTTTGGGATATATGTTGTATTAAAACAGAGTTGGATAATAAATGTGATTAGTTGGAATCCTCTGGCTCTTTCAGACAAGAAAAGCTGTGTGTTCTATGCATTGGACTGTTTTGAATATCGTTTCTTAAGAAGTATGTTGAACTGACTGAGAGGCAGGGAGTAGGACTTGCACACTCAGGCCTCAAGTTTAGTAGTTCTGTGGCTTTGGGCAACTCACCTAACCTTCTTGGTTCAACTGAGAGTGTATGCTAACTGAATTAATTCCCCTCAGCTTGAACATTACACAATTGAATGATTTAAGACTTTCTTTGAGATTCCTTCATGTCTTGTTTCAGGAGGCATAGGTCATGTGAAAATGAACACAGGAACTATGTACTGTCCTAAAAAATTGGTGGTAATGAGCACAGGGTCTAGAAAGTCTAATTTAAGTAACTGCAGCTCTGTCATTTGACACAGCAACCTCAAACCTTATTCTAATCTTCAGTTTAGTCGCTCAGTTATGTCCGACTCTTTGCGACCCCATGAACCGCAGCAAGTCAGGCCTCCCTGTCCATCACCAACTCCCAGAGTTTACTCAAACTCACGTCCATTGAGTCGGTAATGCTATCCAACCATCTCATCCTCTGTCGTCCCCTTCTCCTCCCACCTTCAAACTTTCCCAGCATCAGGGTGTTTTCCAATGAGTCAGCACTTCACATCAGGTGGCCAAAGTATTGCAGTTTCAGCTTCACCATCAGTTCTTTCAGTGAACACCCAGGACTGATCTTTAGGATGGACTGGTTGGACCTCCTTGCAGTCCAAGGGACTCTCAAGAGTCTTCTCCAACACCACAGTTCAAAAGCATCAATTCTTCAGTGCTCAGCTTTTATTATGATCCAACTCTCACATCTATACATGACTACTGGGAAAACCATAGGCTTGACTAGATGGACCTTTGTTGACGAAGTAATGTCTCTGCTTTTTAATATGCTGTCTACGTTGGTCATAGCTTTTCTTCCAAGGAGTAAGCATCTTTTAATTTCATGGCTGCAGTCACCATCTGCAGTCATTTTGGAGCCCCCCAAAATAAAGTTATCCACTATTTCCACTGTTTCCCCATCTATTTGCCATGAAGTGATGGGATCAGATGCCATGATCTTAGTTTTCTGAATGTTGAGCTTTAAGCCAGCTTTTTCACTCTCCTCTTTCACTTTCATCAAGAGGCTCTTTAGTTCTTCAATTCCTGCCATAAGTGTGCTGTCATCTGCATATCTGAGGTTATTGTTATTTCTCCTGGCAATCTTGATTCCAGCTTGTGCTTCCTCCAGCCCAGAGTTTCTCATGATGTACTCTGCATATAAGTTAAATAAGCAGGGTAACAATATACAGCCTTGATGTACTTCTTTTCCTATTTGGGACCAGCCTGTTGTTCCATGTCCAGTTCTAACTGTTGCTTACTGACCTGCAAACAGACTTCTCAAGAGGCAGGTCAGGTGGTCTGGTATTCCCGTCTCTTTCAGAATTTCCCATAGTTTGTTGTGATCCACACAGTCAAAGTCTTTGGCATGGTCAGTATAGCAGAAATAGATGTTTTCCTGGAACTCTCTCGCTTTTTTGATGATCCAGCAGATGTTGGCAATTTGATCTCTGTTTCCTCTGCCTTTCTAAAACCAGCTTGAACATCTGGAAGCTCACGGTTCACGTATTGCTGAAGCCTGACTTGGAGAATTTTGAGCATTACTTTACTAGAGTGTGAGATGAGTGCGGTTGTGTGGTAGTTTGACCATTCTTTGGCATTGCCTTTCTTTGAGATTGGAATGAAAATTGACCTTTTTCAGTCCTGTGGCCACTGCTGAGTTTTCCAAATTTGCTGGCATATTGAGTGCAGCACTTTCACAGCATCATCTTTCAGGATTTGAAGTGGCTCAACTGGAATTCCATCACTTCCACGAGCTTTGTTCATAGTGATGCTTTCTAAGGCCCACTTGACTTCACATTCCAGGATGTCTGACTCTAGGTGAGTGATCACACCATTGCGATTATCTGGGTTATGAAGATCTTTTTTGTACAGTTCTTCTGTGTATTCTTGCCACCTCTTCTTAATATCTTCTGCTTCTGTTAGGGCCATACCATTTCTGTCCTTTATTGAGCCCATTTTTGCATGAAATGTTCCCTTGGTATCTCTAATTTTCTTGAAGAGATCTCTAGTCTTTCCCATTCTGTTGTTTCCCTCTATTTCTTTGCATTGATCACTGAGGAAGGCTTTCTTATCTCTCCTTCCTATTCCTTGGAACTCTGCATTCCAATGGGGATATCTTTCCTTTTCTCCTTTGCTTTTCGCCTCTCTTCTCTCAGCTATTTGTAAGGCCTCCTCAGACAGCCATTTTGCCTTTTGCATTTCCTTTTCTTTGAGATGAGTTCCCTGGTGGCTCAGATGGTAAAGCGCCTGCCTGCAATGCTGGAGACCTGGGTTCGATCCCTGGGTCAGGAAGATCCCCTGGAGAAGGAAATGGCAACCCACTCCAGTACTCTTGCCTGAAAACTTCCATGGAGTGAGGAGCCTGGTAGGCTACAGTCCATGGGGTCGCAAAGAGTCAGACACGACAGAGTGAATTCACTTCTTTGAGATGGTCTTTATCACTGCCTCCTGTACAATGCCAGGAACCTCTGTCCATAGTTTGATCTTTCTATTCATCTTTGAGTATTAGAACATATATATTATGTGACTAATGCCAGCGTACAGTGGGCTGTCAAGGGGGTCACCGCGTCACCTGGGTCTCCGTGGACTGTGTCGTCAGAAGAGCGCCCTTGCTCCATCCACTTCCCCCTCCAGTTCACTGGAGCTGAGGTTCCACTGTCGGTGCTGAGAGGCAGCGGCTGTCCTCGCCGAAGCCGGCCTTTATTTTATTACTGTGAAAGCCGAGAAACAGATTGTTTGTCCTCGTCTTATTTTTGTGGCGTTTCTCACAGTCTGCTGCTTCCTGGGTCTTGAACGTACTCCGCGGATTTCTGAGACGCGGCTCTCCCGGGTTTCCTCCGGCCCCGCAGGCCGCCCCTCCGCTCCGCCCTCGGCCCTGAGGTAGCGCACCAGCCTCAGAAAGGACCTGTGTGTCCACAGCGCCTTCGGTTCCCAGCACACGGCCCCTTCGGAAGATCATCCCTGCCTCAGGAATGCAGACCTGCCCCGTCAGTCCGCTTCCCAGCCTCGTCTGACCCGGGCGGGTGCGGGCCTCCAGCCTAGCTCCGCGGCGCTCCCGCTGACCACCGGGGTCCTCCCGCTGACCGCCCGGGGTCCTCCCTCTGACCGCCCGGGATCCTCCCTCTGACCGCAAGGGGTCCTCCCGCTGACCGCCTGGAGTCCTCCCGCTGACCGCAGGGGGTCCTCCCTCTGACCGCCCGGGGTCCTCCCACTGACCGCCCGGGATCCTCCCGCTGACCGCCGGGGTCCTCCCGCTGACCGCCCGGGGTCCTCCCTCTGACCGCAGGGGGTCCTCCCTCTGACCGCCCGAGGTCCTCCCGCTGACCGAAGGGGTCCTCCCTCTGACGGGCCGGGGTCCTCCCGCTGACCCCCGGGGTCCTCCCACTGACCGCCCGGGATCCTCCCGCTGACCCCCGGGGTCCTCCCGCTGACCCCCGGGGTCCTCCCGCTGACCGCCGGGGGTCCTCCCGCTGACCGCAGGGGTCCTCCCTCTGACGGGCCGGGGTCCTCCCGCTGACCCCCGGGGTCCTCCCGCTGACCGCCGGGGTCCTCCCTCTGACCGCCGGGGGTCCTCCCGCTGACCGCAGGGGTCCTCCCTCTGACGGGCCGGGGTCCTCCCGCTGACCCCCGGGGTCCTCCCGCTGACCGCCGGGGTCCTCCCTCTGACGGGCCGGGGTCCTCCGGCTGACCCCCCGGGGTCCTCCCTCTGACCGCCCGGGGTCCTCCCTCTGACCGCCGGGGGTCCTCCCGCTGACCGCAGGGGTCCCTCCCGCTGACCGCCGGAGTCCTCCCTCTGACGGGCCGGGGTCCTCCCACTGACCCCCGGGGTCCTCCCGCTGACCGCCCGGTCCCCGGGGGAGCGTCTCTGCGGATCCCGCTCAGCTGCTGCCCAGGAGTGTTGTTCTGCTCAACAGGACTTTCTGTCCCTCAACTGGTCATTAACTCCAGTTTATAATGAGGTAAAGAATATAAAGAATTATTTTCTCTGAAAATATTTCCCTGAACTCTGCCCCAGCTCTTTGCTGAACTACAGTGTTGCTCTTTCTTATAGAACTTCTTAAATAAGGTCTATTTATTATGTAAAATTTTTAAAATTTCTTCAAGGTTATACATGCATATGATTTAAACAAACAGTTTCACAAGTTTTACTATGAAAAATAATGTCCCACTGTCTAAATCAACTGCTTTCAAACCTTACGACTTCGTCTTTTGGTTCTAGCTCCATATATCCACATGACAAGATTTTATTGCTTATACTGCCATTTCTTAATTTTTCACTTTTCTCTCTGTGGAAAATAAGAATTTAATGTTTTGTTTTGTTTTTTTCTTTTTCTTGCTCTCTCCACAGCCCACCAAATAAAGACACACACACGCACTTATCTTCCACAATCCTTCTGATACAAATATGACACAGAGGCTCACAACTGAGCACATAATACACTATGATTGCATTTCTTTTCTCGTATAATCTTTTGTTTTTCTTGGATAAGATAATAAATGTTTTATTTTCTTGTCTTAGTTTTCTGTGTGGCTATTACTAAATTGTCTGTACACTTTCTACCTACCTTAAAAAAATTTCTGTCCGTTATTTAAACAATAGATATTTCAGTGAGTTTCATCTCCGTTTATTCCCCTCTCCTGGAGCCCACTGGGCTCTTAAGTGATTCTCTCTGTCAGGAGCTCAGCTGCTGTTCTGGGTTCTGTGGATTCCCATCTCTCTCACTGTGTTGGATTCTGTATTTTACGTGTCCTATGTTTTCACCTTTCTTAGTTTATTTTCTTGTAATGAACATCTCCTTTCAAAGCTTCCTAAGAAAGGGTGAGTATGGAGAGATTCATGTGAGACCTTGAAAGTCTGAAAATGTTTTTATTCACATCTTTTTTTAAGGAGTAAAAGTGAATATTTAGAACGAGAAGGAAAATCTCCACAAATATTGGAATATTTGGAATTGCCAGGCCCTTTTCTCCTCATGATTTCTTTTTTTCCATACCTTTTTTAGAAAAACAAATTTTTATTTGTGTAGTTGATTTACAATATTATATTACTTTCAAGTGTACAACATAATAATTTGATATTTTTTATAGATTATACTCTATACTCTATATAAAGCTGGCTTCCCAGGTGGTGCTTGCAGGAGACATAAGAACCACAGGTTCGATCCCCTGGAGAAGGAAACAGTGACTCACTCATGTGTTCTTGCCTGGAGAATCCCACG
Organism: Muntiacus reevesi; assembly: GCF_963930625.1. Lineage (NCBI taxonomy): Eukaryota > Metazoa > Chordata > Mammalia > Artiodactyla > Cervidae > Muntiacus > Muntiacus reevesi. The sequence goes on from NC_089249.1 coordinate 285,149,412, forward strand.
GACCAGGAGCCCGAAGGGCTGCAGTCTAGAGGGTCCCAAAGAGTTGGACACAACTGAAGCGACTTAACGTACTGTACAGAACTAGTGCAAATGTTGCCTGTGTCCCTCTGCTGTGTGTTGCATCCATTTAGTGTGTTTTCTGCCTGTGCTCTGTGCTGCTCGATCCCCTTCACCTACTCTGCGCTTCTCTCCACCCGCGTCTCCTCTGGGGACCACTTGTTTGTATCTGTGAGTCTGTTACTGTTTTGTTATGTTTGCTCATTTGTCTTATTTTTTAGAGTCTAAATAGGAGTAAAAACATACAATATTTGTCTGAATTATTTCAATAAGCATAATATCCTCTAGGTCCATTCATATTGTTGCAACTGGCAAAATTTAATTCTTTTTATGGTTAATATTTCATTATGTGTGTATATGTATGTATATGTGTGTGTGTGTATATATATTACCACACAATTGCACTCATCTCATACGCTAGTGAAGTTATGTTCAAAATTTCTCCAAGCCAGGCTTCAGCAATACATGAACTGTGAACTTCTAGATGTTCAAGTTGGTTTTAGAAAAGGCAGAGAAACCAGAGATCAAATTGCCAACATCCTCTGGATCATCAAAAAAGCAAGAGAGTTCCAGAAAAACATCTATTTCTGCTTTATTGACTATGCCAAAGCCTTTGACTGTGTGGATCACAATAAACTATGGAAAATTCTGAAAGAGATGGGAATACCAGACCACCTGACCTGCCTCCTGAGAAACCTGTTTACAGGTCAGGAAGCAACAGTTAGAACTGGACATGGAACAACAGGCTGGTTCCAAATAGAAAAAGTACATCAAAGCTGTATTTTGTCACCCTGCTTATTTAACTTATATGCAGAGTACATCATGAGAAACTCTGGGCTGGAGGAAGCACAAGCTGGAATCAAGATTGCTGGGAGAAATATCAATGACCTCAGATAGGCAGATGACACCACCCTTATGGCAGAAAGGAAAGAGGACCTAAAGAGCCTCTTGATGAAAGTGAAAGAGGAGAGTGAAAAAGCTGGCTTAAAGCTCAACATTCAGAAAACTAAGATCATGGCATCTGATCCCATCACTTCATGGCAAATAGATGGGGAAACAGTGGAAACAGTGGCTGACTTTATTTGCTTGGGCTCCAAAATGACTGCAGATGGTGACTGCAGCCATGAAATTAAAAGATGCTTGCTCTTTGGAAGAGAAGTTATGACCAACGTAGACAGCATATTAAAAAGCAGAGACATTGCTTTGCTGACAAACGTCCTTCTAGTCAAAGCTATGGTTTTTCCCGTAGTCATGTGTGGATGTGAGAGTTGGACTATAAAGAAAGCTGAGCGCCAAAGAATTGATGCTTTTGAACTGTGGTGTTGGAGAAGACTCTTGAGAGTCCCTTGGACTGCAAGGAGATCCAACCAGTCCATCCTAAAGATCAGTCCTGAATATTCACTGGAAGGACTGATGCTGAAGCTGAAACTGCAATACTTTGGCCACCTGATGTGAAGAGCTGATTCATTGGAAAAGACCCTGATACTGGGAAAGACTGAAGGCGGGAGGAAAAGGGATCGACAGAGGATGAGATGGTTGGATGGCATCACTGGCTCAATGGACATGTGTTTGAGTAAACTCCGGGAGTTGGTGATGGACAGGGGGAGCTGGTGAGCTGCTGTCTATGGGGTCACAAAGGGTTGGACAGAACTGAGCTACTGACTGAACTGAACTGAATGGTAGTTTTTTTTCTAAATTTTTTGAGGAATCTCCATACTGTTTTCCTTGGTGGCTGTATTAATCTACATTTCTACCAACAATGAGCTAAGGTTTCCTTTTCTCCATTTTTGCAGCTATGAGGTAATAATATTGCTGTTTTGTTTGGCATTTCCCTGATAATTACTGATTAGAGCATACTTTCATGAGCCTGCTGGCCATCTGTTTGTCTTCTCTGGAAAAATGCCTATTCATGTCCTCTGCCCATTTTTAATGGAGTTTTTTTTTTTTTTTTAATTGATTTGCTGAGTTCTTTATATATTTTGGATTTAGCCCCTTATTGGACATTGCAAATATTTTCTCCCATCCAGGTTACCTTTTTGTTTTGTTGATGACTTCCTTCACTGTGTGAAGGTTTTTAAATTTGATTATGTCCTTCTCATTTGTTTTGTTCCACTCCTAAATTATATTTTAAGTAACTAATTTTTAAAAATTTTGTTTATTTATTTTCTGGGGGGCTCTGCTGGATCTTTGTTGCTGTGCAGGCTTTTCTTTAGCTGTGGCAAGTGGGAGGCTCCTCTCTAGTTTCGGTTCACATATTTCTCCTAGCAGTGGCTTCTCTTGACACTCAGGCTCTGTTGCTCCGCAGCATGTGGGATCTTCCTGGAGCAAGAATCGAACCCGTGTCTCCTCCACTGAGCTATCAGGGAAGCCCCTCCCATGTTGGAAGGTGAGTTCTTTACCACTGACTCGCCAGGAAAACCCTGTTCCACTCTTGATTTTAGGTGTTTTATTGTTTCAGTTAGCTGATGTTGCTTGATAATGTTGTTCAAGTATATGTGTACTGATGTTTTCTTCTTGTTCATAAATTATTGAAAAGAGGGTGTTAAAGTCTCTAACTATTGTGGGTTTGTCTATTTCTTTTTCCACCTTCATCTGTTTTTTGCCTCTTGTATTAGGTACACATATTCAGGATTATGGCCTCTTGGTAAATTGATGCATTTTAGCAGTATTTTCATTCTTCTGTGTCTACTCTGTTATTAATCCTATCCAGTGAAATTTTTATTTCAGGCATTTTGTTTTTCAATAAAAACTTTTATTTTTTATTTCATTTTTATATTATTTATTTTATTTTATTTTTTAAAAAATATCTTTCACTTCTCTCTGTATAATGTTTATGTTTTCTTATATCTTTCAAGCATTTATTATATATAGTAGCTGTTTTAATGTACTTTTCTCCTAATTTTATCATCTTTTTAGTTTATGTGCCTGTTTTTACTACTAAGCTCACTCCTTTTTCTGGGACATTATTTTCTTCCCTCTTTTCATGCCTGACAATTTTAGATTGGATACCAGACATTTTAATTTTACATTGTTGGTTGATGAAGTTTTAAAAAATTATATCTTTAAATATGTTTGAACTTTAACCTGGGCCAGTTAGATTATTTGGAAAGAGTTGGCTTGTTTTGAGACTTGCTTTAAAGCTTGGTTAAGCTGAGTCCAGAGCAAGATTAGTCTAGAGCTAATTTAGCCTCGCTACTAAAGTGATAAACTTCTGATGACTCTATCCAACTGACCCACGTATTAGGAAATCTTTTCATCCTGATTGGTAGAAGTTCCAGGCCTTTTCTCCAGACTTAGGTGGCTTCTTCACATGCATGCATTGATCAATACTCATCCAAAGACCCAAGGGAACCCCGTGGGAGATCTTGAGGTCTCTCTCTATGAAGCTCCTTTCTGTCCCTCCCCCAACCCAAATTCTAGCTGTCTCGCCCTTTAAATTTCCAACCCCACCCCCTCAACTCAACAAGACTGCTGAAGTCACTGGATTTCCCTCTCTGCACGGCACGCTGGAAATGTTTCCCAGCATAGGATTCCTTACTTCTTACCCTTCAGACTTGATTTCTTAGACTTCTCCTGAATACCATACAAAGTATGCACTACATGCCTCAAGTGAAAAGGCTCGTGGTGTCCTTATTTAACGCTACAACTTTATACTTTTATATGTATTTTCATCCTAACTAAATAAATCACTCTTCTCCAAATTAATAAATATATAGTTTTTATTCTTTAATTCCTTGAAAGGCTATCAGTCCATGTAAATAGGTCCAATATTTTTATTTTCTTTTGTGTATAATTCAGTAAATCAGGGATAGAGTCTGACTTTTCAGGTATGTAGGCACAGAAATCTTTGCTGTTAAGAGTGCAAACTCTTCCTGGAAATTCTAGTGCAACATTTTAGCAAGCTGATGACCGCAATCACAGCTATGGGCAGGTTCGGGAAAACAGTCGTGTTCTTAAGATTCTTTGTTTATCTCGAAGGGCTTTCAACCACGCGTGTAGGGATCATTATATCCTCTGTGTTAATGTGCTTCAATTCCAAATGCAGCAGTGCCTTCATTTAGGGAACATGACACAGTGGGGGCAGATAATTCAAGCAGCAGAAGCCCAGTCCATCTCAAGGCAGTCATGGGTGTGCATGGGTTCTGCAAATAAAAAAGGTTCCTGTGAGTGTCGTATTTTCTTTTTCTAAAACTGTAAGTTTTCTCAGAATCAAAGTGGCTTTAGGACCTACAAAGTTCACAGTTTTAGCATGGGCAAAGGAATTTGTGCTTATTTTAGGAGCAGAGTGCCACTGTTGACATAGAGCATTAATCCAAGTATGTCAGCTGCTAAAAGAAGACAGACATCTCTCTACTGTCTTACTGATGTGAAAAGGAAAAAAAATCAATCATATGAGGTTTCTACAGCAAGAGCCTCCAACTCTTCCAAGTATTTTCTCAACTGGGAAGCCTTAACATCATAGGGGCTTTTCAGTCACTGTTCTAAGATGTATGTCATTTAACTTTTGAAATGTAAGCATTTTACACATTTTTTTTTTTGATAGCTCAGAGAATGATTTGTTTAGTTTTGTTGTAGTGTATAGAACCAAGAAAAAGAGGCATAGTAATAAAACTAGGCACAGGCCCATAGTTTTCTGAATTCTTTAAACACTGAATAATTTTTGAATATTATCATAGTTCAAGATCAAAATGATACAAAAAGTATATGTTGAAAATGAAAAAAAAAAGAAAAGAAAATGATTGCAATGATTGCTCTCTTCTCAGCCAACACTCATGTTCACTCTTCCCCTCTCCTAGTTTCCTGTGTAATCTTTCAAGTACTTTTTATAAGGTAAACAAAAGCAAATCTGTAAATGTGATTTTTACTCCCTCCTTTTTAATGTAAATGTTAGCACAATGTGTAGAATGCCCTTAGTTTTGCCTTTAAAAAAAAAACAAACCCTAATAATAGAGCCTTGAGATCTTTTCACCTGAACATTGATATAGTATTAAGTAGTATTTCTTTATATGACTATGTCATAGTTTATTTAATCAGTCACCTCTTGATGAATACTTGGGTTATTTCACATCTTTTGTTATTATAATGGTGTTCCAATGAAGAACCTTATAGATCCTTTACTTGGTATACATTGCAGTATAAGTTCCCAGAAGTGTAACTAATAGGTCAAAGGGTAAATGCATTTGTAATTTTGACAGATATCATCAGATTTCTTTCAAGATAGATTGTACAGTTTCTTCCTCCTAAGAAATAGAATGCTTTTGCCTCTAGCTTTGCCACAAGTGTTTTTTATAGCACAATTTTACATGTGCTTGAAAATTTGGATTTTTGACACTATAATAAAGTGATAGTTTAGTGCAGTTTCATGTATAGTTTTTCATTTATGAGTCAGTTTAACAATTTCTCATGTATTATAATTGTTAATTTTTGTGAACCCTGTTGTTGCCTTTTACCTATTTTTCTATAAATTTATTTAATTTTTAAATTTATATTTGATAACTGTTTATAATCAGAGAATTGGATCTTGTGATATGAGGTACAAATATTTATTATTCTCGTGTGTCATTTGCTTAAGTTTTACTTGTGGTATATATTTGCCAGTGAGGAGATTGTTTCTTCTTCACTTAGTTGTTCTTTTATGGCTTCTAAATGTTGTCTTAGAAAGGCCTTTCCAAGTCCAGTGTTATAAAGGAACTCTTTCTTGTGCTTTTCATGTTTTATATTTATATATTTAAGTCATTTAGAATTTATTTATGTTTAGTTGATGGGATAGATCTAGTTTTATTTTTTCCTATAGGGTTCAAATTATTCTAATTATCCAATTATTCTAATTATCACATATTAAAAAGTCCAATTTGGGGCTTTTGATATACAACTTTATGACATATTAAGTCTAAGTGTGAATTTTGCTCTATTTTTGAACTTTCTACTCTGTTCTTTCAACAGCAAAGATCACTAATATATCTGAAACTAGGTTAAATTTATTACTTGCTGAAGAAGATAGAGTTATGTTTTTAGGCCATTGTCTTTCTGAACAAAACAAAAAGGGAACTTTAAAGAATTTGGGACAACATGAAGGGTAGGGGTTGGCTTATTTTCAGAAGTGATATATTCTTAAGAATTAGATGATGTTTAGTGTGGAGTTTAGTGATTGGCTGATTTTCAGAGTGGGAGTACCAAACCAGATGTGTGATTGATTGATTGGCTGCAGCTTGTTTAAACCAGATTTGTGATTATTTACAGATGCAGACTACAGACAAGGAACAGTCAAACTTAAAATGTAGGAACTTTTTCTTCTCTGTACCATTTCCTGTCCATCTGTTCATGGCATGGGCTAATTCCAACCAGGCTCTTCATTTTATGTAAACAGAGTTTCATGGGCCTGTTCGTGAACATTTTTTTCTGAGAGATAATTTCATGCTCATATGAGCCACAGGCATTATGTCTGGTTTCTATATAGTCATAATGAGCTCACTTTTCACAATCCTATTTTGACCTATTTCCACCATTAGTTCTGAGAGATGTGGGCAGATGAGATATTGTTGAATCTTTGGAATTTTTCAAGGTGCATATAAAATACAGTTTATGAAATACATGCCCTGATTCTGGTAGGATGCAACGATATTACAAACCTAAGAATGAAGACTATAAACATCTCTTGCTGTCAATTGTTATGCTAGTCTTCACTCCTAAATATGCACCTACTCAACCAGAAAAGGTGTATGCAGACATTAAAATATTTTAGTGAAAAATACTTCTCAATTGAAAAAATTAAGTTAAACGTCAAAAGAAGTATCTCTAAAAGGGAGTATTGAGTGGCGTGGGTCTTGTCAGCTTTCAACGTTGCAGCCTTGACAGATTGAACAGGGAGTTCTGAAACTGTTCAACAACATGGTAACTTTTGGAATAATCTTTGATTTATGATACTTTAGGTTTGCAGAATTATTCATTACTCATCTGTCTGTGTTTCATCTTTACAAATTTTATTGCCATAATTTCTTCTTCTGTTATACTTTCCATGTAAGTTTATACCTTTCAATTTTTTTAAATTAAATTTTCCTTTATCCTTTACTGTAATTTTATTAGGGCTTCAATTGGGAGTGAAGATAAATGCATATATTTTGAAACTTTTTCAGCTAGAAACTTCCCATAGTGTTGTCATTTTACTCATCTACTGCATGACTACTTTGAACATCCCCTGAGAGAATACCTATGACTTATGCATTTTGTATAATCAGAGCTCCAGCCCATGGCAAACCATCACAAGTTTTCATTAGATCATTATTATTTTAATTAATTTATGCATTTCAAAATATAGGCACAATGAGGGAAGGAACGTTTTTAAAAAGAACTCCGTTGATAAAGAATCTTCCATCTGACTATGTTCTATGCTAATAGAACTGTTTAGATCTGATGGGAGGTGCAAGTTTTTCTATTCAGTTCTCATTATCTAATTTAATCCAGTTATTTTCATTTTAAGCATCTTGCTTAGATTTGAAATAAGATTAAATCTTATTCAGAAAAAAGCCAGAATATGGCAACAGAGAAAATTGCTGTTGTTTTATATCAAGGAAAGTAAATGTCATTTCACGACGGTATGTGGCACACGGTCTTAAGTTCCCAACACTCTTCACTACCTGTGTTTCCTGATAATTAGTGTAAACATTCCATTCCAGGAACTACTTTCTACCCATCAGACGTTGTTCATGAAATGATTAGCTTTTCCTTTACTCGAAATCAATGGATTGTTGCACTTTGCATATAGAAGTCCTATGTCTGTTCATTACAATGGACTGTACACTGGTCTCCATTCAACACAGAAAGCAAGAGAACCAGATGGTCATAAATGGACCATTCATATGGTCCATTTGATTGTACACTTTTGTGATTGAATTTATTGACTCACAGAGAAGAGTCCCATTTGACTTTAAGAATAAAAGAGCTGACCATATTCTCATTTTTCACTACTCAATACAAAAATGATGCTGTGAGCAGTGCCGGAAGAGTGACTATTCCAGTTGTCACAAAATTTTAAAAGAATCTTAGTGTTGACTCCTGATAAAAATCTAAAGCCAGCACCCTTCCATTCATCTTTCCTTCCCTTCTTTCTTTCCCCACCGCCTCCCCTCCTTTGAAAGGGTATTTCTTAATAAGCAAGAAATATTCTAAGGACAGAAGTACACAATAAAAGTAAGTCTGTGCCCATCACTCACCTCTTGTTCCTCTCTTCAAAGGCAAGCAGTGGGGCAAAGCCAATATATTGTGAATCATTCTAGATATGTTGTATCCTTTGCCAGTATATGTATGCAGAAATTAAGTTCTAAGTTTTTCTCAAATGTTTGAATATTGTACGTATTTTTGAGTCTTCCATTTTACTTAGTTATGTACAGAGGAGAGTGAATATTTAGAAATACTTAGATTGTTTTACAGCTGTAACTGGTGTAGCAGCTTTTAACATATGCCCTATTGATGAAAGTTTCAGTTTTCCAGTTTTATGTTCAAACAGTATAGTAGAGGACCTTAATAGATATTTTTTCTAAGACACACAGATGGGCCAAAAGACACATGAAAACATGCTCAACATCAGTAATCATCAGGGAAACACAAAGCAAAGTGCAGTGAGGTATGACCCACGCTTGTCAGAATGGCTGTGATCAAAACACAGCAAATAATGTGGGCTGGGGAGGGTGTGGAGAAGAGGGGACTGTTGGTGGGAATGTAAATTGGTGCAGCCACTAAGGAAAACAGTTTGGAGGTTCCTTAAAAGATTAAAAGTAGGTCTACCATATGATCTAACAATTCCATTTCTGGGTATTTTTTCCAAAGAAAACAACAAAAAAAATATTATTTGAAAAGATACATGCACCCACCCCTGTGTTCACTGCAGCATTATTTATAGTAGCTGAGATACGGAAGCAATCTGTGTCCCTCAACAGATGAATGGATAAGAAAGATGTGGTACATAAACATATATGGTACATGTATACATATATGTGGTGTGTGTATATATATGTGTGTATGTATATAGACACCACACACACACAAACAATGGAATATTAGTTTAAAAAGAGAGAGGTTTTTTTTTTTTTGTCATTTTGTCATTAGAGTTTCTTGTCATTTGTGACAACATGGATGCCTCAGAGGGCATTATGTTAACTGAAATAAGTCAGACAGAGAAAGACACATGCTGTATGTTTTCACTTATATGTGGAATCTAAGAAGCAAAACAAATGAACAAACATAACAGACTCGTAGATACAGGACCAGGTGGTCACCAGAGGGGAAGGGGGATTGGAGGATGAATGAACAGATGAGGGAGATTACGAGGCACAGATTTCCGCTTTAAAAACGAGTCACCGGGCGAGACACATAGCATTGTTACAGCCACGCTCTCCGGGAAACAAACTCACTCAGAGGGACAATGCAGAGAGTGGAGTGCAGTTTATTACACCGGCGGGCCCAAGGCAGAGTCTCCTCTTAGCCGAGGACCCCGACCAGCATTTGTGAAAATCTTTTATACCCCATGTGTACGTGTTCAAACCCACCACCCCAATTCCCTTGAGACTTACATAAACAAAGGTAGGGTAAATACAACTACAGTAACCCCATCATTCACGTGTTATGCATTCAAACAGTCAGTAATCAATAAGCGCGTGGTTACATTCCAAACAGTCAATAATCAATAAGCTTGTGGTTACGTTCCAACCACTTAATAACCGATAAGCCTGTGCTTACATTCAAATAGATACTGTCTGGAGGCAGGGGTGATCAGTGTCTGTTCTCTCCTAGGTGATGAGTAACCTGGATGTGATCTTCAAGGTTCCCCTGTCCAGAGGGGGTCTTATCCTTCCGCTGTCGTTCCCACAGGCACTAAGCAGAGAACTCAGAGTCCACGGGAGGGGTGGCTGAGCATGATCAGCACGGACAGGCCTGAGATGGAGTCCAGGCCCTATGAATTCCTTCTTCAGCATGGGAAATGAGGTCAGTTCTATTGTAATATCTGTGTATGGTGTCACATGGTAGCTAGATACCATAGTGACCATTTGTAATGTATAGAAATCCCTATGTTGTGCATAAAAATGCTGAAGTGGTTCTCATTTTGTTATTACAATGTAGTAATATATATACTAGCACACAATTATTTGCATATAAGTAGTGAATATTTGCAGAAAAAAGCCTCAGATGTGTCCTGGCTGAGACAGTAAGGTGTGTGCATCCAACGCTGAGAGACATTCCCAATTTGCCAGCTGTGGTCCCACTGGCAGTGTGTGGGTACTTTGATTTTCTTGTAGCCCACATTCGAATTTTTAACTTAATGGAAAACTGAAATATCACTCAGTACTAGTTTATGTTTCTTTATTATAAATAAGGTTCAGCATCTTTTCATGTGTTGTTGAAATTTTACTGTGATTTTTCTTTTCATTTTTCTATTAAGTGCTTGACTTACACAAGTTTATTATATATAAAGTGTTAATGCTTATAATCTTTTTTGCATATAGTCTTTTCTAATTTTTATTTGTCACTGGAACTTGTTTATGCAGTATGTTTTATTTTTAGGGATTTGAAAATCTATCTTAATTGCTTCTGGGTTTTGTTTGATTGCTGAAAGAGGAAGAGAGGGAGAATTCCAAATGTCTCAGATTTTCTCTTTGTACCCTCATTTGCCTTATCTTACATTTAAAAATTCTCTATATGGCATATAGTTGGTATAAATAGTGATATATGAATCCAAGTGTTACAGTGTCTATGTTGTAGCCATGTGTTCTGAGAAACAAACTCACTCAGAAGGACAACGCAGATAGTAGAGTGTAGCTTATTACACCAGCGGGCCCCAGGCAGAGTCTCCTCTTAGCCAAGGATCCTGGCCAGTTTTGCGAAAACCTTATATACCCTAAGTGTATAAGGTTCCCTGACTCTAGTCTGAACAAAGGAAAAAGAAAGATACAATCAAAGTTAGCCGTGATCATATGCCTTAAGCGTAGGTAGTTAACAGTGGACAATTATCAATAGGCCTGTGGTCATGCCCCAATAAGCATAAGAGAACGTATGATTCTATTCAGTTACACAGATAATTAGGGTATTAATTAGGATATTCTTTTAGGCAATGGAGAGTCTAGGTACTAGCCCTGGGGTGCTTCCTTCCGGGGACCTGGTTTTCCAGTTGGAAAGTCTTTTCCATAGATACTGGGCATAGAGCTCAAAGTCCACAGTCCTGCCCAAGATGGAGTCCTGCTTTCAAGATAGAGCCTGTTCTGTTTCCTCCTTCATCTACAGTTTACTTTGAAAATTCTTTAGTATTTATATGGTGGTGTTTATGTTTGGAGAAGGAAATGGCAACCCACTCCAGTATTCTTGCCTAGGAAATCACATGGACGGAGTCTGAGCCTGTTGGGCTACAGTCCTGTGAGGTCACAAAGAGCCGGAGATGACTTAGCAGCTGAGCATATAGCGTATTTCTGTGTATTACTTAGGTTGAGCTAAAATGCAGATTAGCCCGTGTTGTATCAGAAAAGCCTATATTCCCGAGAAGCAACTACAAGCTCTTCTGTTACAACCATCACCACCAACTCATGCTTTTCTAATTAGCGTATTGAATGTCAGAAATTGGTTTTCTTTTCTTTTAAGTGTTTCTATTGAAAATTGTTGCATGTTCACTAACTTGATGAAGATTAGGTATGTAAGCCCACTGGTGAAATTTAAGATATTTAAGATTTATAGATGGATCAAAAAAATCTGGAGACATTGTAAGCATGCATGAACAGAGTTATTGAGCTCTGTTGAGGCTCTGTTGAGGCAGACTGGCCCAAAAGATGTCAAATAGGCATATTGATTATTTTGAACCAAAGTGACCTAGGAAATAGCCAGTGCAAGAACACTTGGACCCTACTCTCTCTCCTTGGAAGCAGGAGGTGGAGAAACACCCAGAGGTAGGGAATTCAGGGCAGAGGAGGCTCTGTAAACAGACTAAACACACTGCTTCAATTCTTTGCTAATTACTGCCCAAACCCAACTTTTCTTTCTTTTTTTTTTCTGTCAATTCTTCACAAATTTATTGTTTATTCATCTAAAAACTATTAAAGCTGTCTGCTTTGGTCATTTCTTTAGGCCCTATTTCTATTAGACCCCTCTATATACAAATTCAGTTTTTTTCCTGTTAATCTTTCTTGTGTCATTTCAATTATTAGACCCACCAAAAGAACTCCAAAAGGATAGAGGGAACTTTCCCCACTTCCCACAGTTTCTGCTTCACACTCTTAGGGATAAAGCTTGAGTCTTGAATCTCTTAAGTAGTTTTGAGTCTGGTCATTGGTTTAAAAGGTTGATCGGTTACATGATGCTGATTATCATTTCTCAGGAATACTGTCAGGTTTTCCTTACGTGAAGGAGAACTTTCCTTTTATCGAAAGTGGTGGGCCTCAGAAAAGATTAGAGCACCTCAATCATTTATTTAAAATATGGGG